>NW_026014842.1:0-110306 GCF_020379485.1 Brassica napus
AGCCAGCATATGCAAGCTCCAAAGGACATCACTGGCGCATGGTTGAGAGAGTTCTCATGTACTTGAATGGAAACTCAAGGGCTTGGTATATGGATGGGTTGCAATGGAAGCACTGAAGTTGTGGGTTATTGTGATGCCGATTGGGCAGGTGATAGAGCATATAGAAGGTCTACAACAGGCTACTGCACATTCCTTGGAGGAAAACATGATTACGTGGAAGAGTAAGAAGCAAAAGGTGGTATCATGCTCTAGTGCTGAAGCTGAGATAGAGCTATGCTTACGCTCACCAACGAGTTGGTGTGGATAAGGGGATCCTAAAATCATTTGGAGATGAGCAAGCGACACCAATGACCATGCATTGTGACAATCAAGCGGCCATTCACATTGCTACCAACTCAGTGTTTCATGAGAGAACAAAGCACATTGAAGTAGACTGCCACAAGGTAAGGCAGATGATAGTCTTAGGGGTGATCTTGCCATGTTACACAAGGAGTAAAGATCAGTTGGCAGATGTATTCACCAAGGCAGCTAGGCAAAAGATCATGGAGTCTATACACATCAGGTTAGGACTCATTGATCTTTCATCTAAGGGCTAATCTACACCACTCTCCTGATCATGAGGTCTTTTACTCTTTTTCCCTCATCAAAGTTTTGTCCTAAATGGGTTTCTTTGTGAGGTTTTTAATGAGGGAGAGCTCATGGTCCTTCCAAGCCTTTGACTTGTTCCACATGGTCAAGCTTGAGGGGGAGTGTTGAGATAAGCAGAATAATATATGAGAAGAGGTGTCTTGAGTATTGGAGAGAAGATGAGATGATGAGGGAAAGAGGAGAAGAAATGCCTTAGGGCGATCCGTTCTTACCAGGCCGTACATGGCCGTACGGTTCATGCGAATAGTAGTCGACCCAAACTCGACCTAAGAAGAAAAGAAGTTACCAAGGTAGAAAGGTAAGTCGACCAGAGTTTACTGAGAGACTTAACCCTATCCTATCTGACCGTTGGAAGAAAGGAGAGAGCATCTAGACAGGCTGGCTCAGCCTGGATGGATAAGGTTCTTCCTTTGGTACATGTGAAGCTTCTGATTGGTCCTAGTTTGAATTAAAGCAACCTTATCCTTTGACTTTGTTAACTTGAAGAAAAGAAATGGTGTCAAAGGAGAAGTATGGAGGAGTTTGGGTCTGGTTCAAAGATAGGACAAGTCTTATAAAGATTGTCTATAAAGTTTCGGAAGTGTCTGATGAGCTCCAGAAGTGTTCTAAGGGCTGTGCAAAGATAGGGCCAAGTCCAGGAGGGACTTAGAAGATGGTTTAGGCACAAATGGATGAGTGTGCAAATATAGGGCGAGACCGGGACGAGCCCGTACGGACTTGTACGGACCGGGATCGACCCAAGAAGCATAACTCACTCATTTGAGACATTTTAGGTCTTGTGCAAAATTAGGGCGTTGGTACGATCAGGAAAGCATTCCGTACACACCCTGATGTTTGTAACAAGACCTAACTTGCGTCCCAAGGAAGAAGCAACTCGTGAGCTAAGTGTGTGAAGAAGCAAAGAGGTGATTCTGATCATAAGGGGCGCCATTGTCTTTCTCTAAGTCATGGGACTGTTTGTGGATAAGTGACAGGCTGTGCAAGCTGTCCATGAGCTGTGTATTGACCATGTATCTGGACAGATACATGGGAACATTCAGGAGCCTAAAAGGAACCAATAAGAGGCTGGTCTTTACTTGACCAGATTCAAATAAACCAATCAGACAGCAAAGAGAGTTTAACCAATCAGATGAAAACCAGACCAACTCCCCATCTGATCCATCCATTCTTCAAGTCTATTATGAGCCATTAGATTTAGGTTTATGAGTTTTCAGATTGTAAAAGCATATAAAAACCTCATCTTGGCGATTTGTAATGTTTAAGAGAGTATGGGGGGTTCCCCATCTCCTTCATAATTATAAAAGTGTGTTCTTGATCAGATTCCCTTAATCTACCCCTTTCTTAGTCTCTAATCTCTTAATCTCTCAAAGTCTCTTTGTTTCTGATTCAAGTTCATACTAGTTTCATCAGACCTCTTATTCAACTAGTTCAAGACCTTATCTTTGCCTTTAATGGCTTTTCATACACATACACAGCCAGAGCTCTCAAATCTCACATGGTATCAGAGCCAGGTTCATCAGAACCTGAGCTGAAGCTTCCGCAAACACACTGCTCTCTCCTCAGCTCAAATCCAAACCATAGAAGCTCTCTCCATCCGGTTCAGCTTCTTATGAAGAAGAAGACTGAAGCTTGGCGAGTTCTCATGGTTCCTCATCCTGTTCTCTTCCTGTCCTGGTGGTGATTCTCAGTGGAAGCAAAGGTGTATGGACAAGGCCTAGCTATCCTTGTACCAAGGCGCCTTGTCCAAGAGAAGATCACATCCGGTTCCAAAGAAGATGGTGTCAAGAGCTTGGCGCCTAGTGGAGATGAAGAAAGGAGGGGTCTTTGAAGCTGATGGTACAAGATGGAGGCCATGAACAGAAGGTGAAAGAGGTGGGTGACGATCCACACTCTCAAGACCAACAAAGCATGGCCGGTTTCATGAAAGGTTAAGGAACCAACCTGGTTCCTTGTGTAAGCGATTCTTTAAAACCTTCTTGATATTGAGCTTGTGGTGTGACTGTGCCTGGTTATTGTGATGTGTATTGATTGAAAAACCTGAGGATAATGTGTGATTGCTAAATAAAATTAGTTGAATCTGTCCCAGGATGCTTTAAAGGCTTGTTTAGTGTTTAAAGAGTAAAATGCTTGCTCCTGTTAAGTAATGAGTTTGCTAAATGAAATGGTATTGTTTGAAGCTCATGAACTGAAAACAGATTGAAAGTAATGCATTGTCTGATGATAAGTGATGATAGTAATGCTTAGCCTAAGTTATAAATGAATGTGTGATGGATTGTATTGTTGCATTCATGAATTGAAACTGATTAAGGTTAGTGCATACTGTCAAATGGCTGTCTTACATTGAAGCATTAGATTCATGTCTAAATGCTGAGTAAAGAAGCTTTAAAAATTGCCTAGGTAGCTTGTATTGAATCTGTTATGATCTTACTTGTGCTTAGAGAGTTTGCTTGCAAAGATTAGAACTTGAAAATGTCTAGTTTAATCTGTTGCATTGCTTAAAGACATTGGTGTTCAAACTTGATGATGCATCAAGGGTTGACCCAATGCACTTGTGTCTTATCTTTGCTGGAGTTTGAGTGATGTTTCAGGTTCACAAGAGGTGTTCTTGGTTCACCATCCATCCGAGTTGAAAGAGGAAGACTTAGCCCATTGTGTGGAGCAATGGAGAGTTGAGAAAGAAGTGGTGATGCGCCACTGATGTGTAGTCTCACTGAAGCTCACTTGCAAGCTTGGACCTATACTCAATCCAAGCTTGAGGAGGGGAGTTTAGTGAGCTATCAGTCGGACCAAGAAGGTTCAGAAGGTCCATTGCAAGCAACTGAAGAAGAAGGAGCCATCCGGGTCTAGGCAGTGGCGTGTCTAGGCAAGAGAGTGTTCAGAGCACTCTTGGCTGTGAGAAGATGAAGACTCTATCAGTGCGGCTTCTAGTGTGAGGTGGCTGAAGAGGTAGCTGAAGCTTCCACAAGCACTCCATGAAGATGGCAAGTTCAGAAGGTGTTGCAATGGAGTAATGGTGCAGATCATGAAGCTATCCATCCAAGCTTGTTCCTGTGAGAGTCTCAAGCTTGAGGGGGAGTGTTGAAGCTTACATGATCTGAGAGTACTTGGTGGTTATTCAAGAAGAGGAGCAGATCAGTTATGAAGCATAATGAAGGATGAAGAAGCAATCACCAATGCGGCCTCTAGAGTGAGGTGATTGGTACTACAGTCTGAAGCATCCTGTCATGAAGGTTTCAGTAACATGGTGGTGACTCATGAAGAAGAAGCAGCCAAGACTCAGCTTGTATCTATCAAGGAAGATCTGGTAGTCCGAGCACTTGATCACAACAAGAAGGTTGTGAGAAAGGGGGAGAGACCAAGATCTGTCTAAAGAAGAGTACAAGAAGTGTTGATGATGAGCAAGAGGAGTGGGTTCTATCTTGCATCACATGAGGGCCATGATCCAGAGTCTTTGTGTCCCTTACATTGTTGGTAAGGCACAAAGACTCACTGGCCAATCCCTAGGCCTTGGAGACTTTACTCTTTTTCCCTCATCAAGGTTTTGTCCCAAAGGGTTTTCCTTGGTGAGGTTTTTAATGAGGAAGTTCTTCAAGGTTCCAAGCTTGACTTAGGATCATCTAGAGTCAAGCTTGATGGGGAGTGTTAACTTGAAGAAAAGAAATGGTGTCAAAGGAGAAGTATGGAGGAGTTTGGGTCTGGTTCAAAGATAGGACAAGTCTTATAAAGATTGTCTATCAAGCTTCAGAAGTGTCTGATGAGCTCCAGAAGTGTTCTAAGGGCTGTGCAAAGATAGGGCCAAGTCCAGGAGGGACTTAGAAGATGGTTTAGGCACAAATGGATGAGTGTGCAAATATAGGGCGAGACCGGGACGAGGCCGTACGGACTTGTACGGACCGGGATCGACCCGAGAAGCATAACTCACTCATTTGAGACATTTTAGGTCTTGTGCAAAATTAGGGCGTTGGTACGATCAGGAAAGCATTCCGTACACACCCTGATGTTTGTAACAAGACCTAACTTGCGTCCCAAGGAAGAAGCAACTCGTGAGCTAAGTGTGTGAAGAAGCAAAGAGGTGATTCTGATCATAAGGGGCGCCATTGTCTTTCTCTAAGTCATGGGACTGTTTGTGGATAAGTGACAGGCTGTGCAAGCTGTCCATGAGCTGTGTATTGACCATGTATCTGGACAGATACATGGGAACATTCAGGAGCCTAAAAGGAGCCAATAAGAGGCTGGTCTCTACTTGACCAGATTCAAATAAACCAATCAGACAGCAAAGAGAGTTTAACCAATCAGATGAAAACCAGACCAACTCCCCATCTGATCCATCCATTCTTCAAGTCTATTATGAGCCATTAGATTTAGGTTTATGAGTTTGCAGATTGTAAAAGCATATAAAAACCTCATCTTGGCGATTTGTAATGTTTAAGAGAGTATGGGGGTTTCCCCATCTCCTTCATAATTATAAAAGTGTGTTCTTGATCAGATTCCCTTAATCTACCCCTTTCTTAGTCTCTAATCTCTTAATCTCTCAAAGTCTCTTTGTTTCTGATTCAAGTTCATACTAGTTTCATCAGACCTCTTATTCAACTAGTTCAAGACCTTATCTTTGCCTTTAATGGCTTTTCATACACATACACAGCCAGAGCTCTCAAATCTCACAGACTTCACATGCTTAGTCTAATCTGTCTCCTGTATCTCTCTATATATATTGTAAACTCTCATCATATTAATGATTAACGAGTTTTGAGTATTCTCTCTCAAGTCTCTCTCTTGTTCATCACGAATCTCACATACTCCTAAACATGATTACTACTTAATCTCCACAAATCTCTCTCTTAATCTCTCATAATCTACCTTAATCTATCAATACCAATTCTATTCTCTAAATCTCATAGGAGTTGGGATGAAGAAGTTATCCCACTTTCAAATCAGGTGATTCCAGTTTCCCAGTTTGGGAATAGCACAGCTTCTTCGTCGTTCCAATCAAACCAGGATGAATCACTTTGTAAGAAGCTTGATTTGGATACATAAAGTGGTGGAGAATCACCAGGAAGTTGAATAAATCTCATAGGAGTTGGCATGAAGAAGTTATCCCACTTTCAAATCAGGTGATTCCAGTTTCCCAGTTTGGGAATAGCACAGCTTCTTCGTCGTTCCAATCAAACCAGGATGAATCTCTTTGTAAGAAGCTTGATTTGGATACATAAAGTGGTGGAGAATCACCAGGAAGTTGAATAAATCTCATAGGAGTTGGCATGAAGAAGTTATCCCACTTTCAAATCAGGTGATTCCAGTTTCCCAGTTTGGGAATAGCACAGCTTCTTCGTCGTTCCAATCAAACCAGGATGAATCACTTTGTGAAAAGCTTGATTTGGATACATAAAGTGGTGGAGAATCACCAGGAAGTTGAATAAATCTCATAGGAGTTGGCATGAAGAAGTTATCCCACTTTCAAATCAGGTGATTCCAGTTTCCCAGTTTGGGAATAGCACAGCTTCTTCGTCGTTCCAATCAAACCAGGATGAATCACTTTGTAAGAAGCTTGATTTGGATACATAAAGTTGTGGAGAATCACCAGGAAGTTGAATAAATCTCATAGGAGTTGGCATGAAGAAGTTATCCCACTTTCAAATCAGGTGATTCCAGTTTCCCAGTTTGGGAATAGCACAGCTTCTTCGTCGTTCCAATCAAACCAGGATGAATCACTTTGTGAGAAGCTTGATTTGGATACATAAAGTGGTGGAGAATCACCAGGAAGTTGAATAAATCTCATAGGAGTTGGCATGAAGAAGTTATCCCACTTTCAAATCAGGTGATTCCAGTTTCCCAGTTTGGGAATAGCACAGCTTCTTCGTCGTTCCAATCAAACCAGGATGAATCACTTTGTAAGAAGCTTGATTTGGATACATAAAGTGGTGGAGAATCACCAGGAAGTTGAATAAATCTCATAGGAGTTGGCATGAAGAAGTTATCCCACTTTCAAATCAGGTGATTCCAGTTTCCCAGTTTGGGAATAGCACAGCTTCTTCGTCGTTCCAATCAAACCAGGATGAATCACTTTGTAAGAAGCTTGATTTGGATACATAAAGTGGTGGAGAATCACCAGGAAGTTGAATAAATCTCATAGGAGTTGGCATGAAGAAGTTATCCCACTTTCAAATCAGGTGATTCCAGTTTCCCAGTTTGGGAATAGCACAGCTTCTTCGTCGTTCCAATCAAACCAGGATGAATCACTTTGTGAAAAGCTTGATTTGGATACATAAAGTGGTGGAGAATCACCAGGAAGTTGAATAAATCTCATAGGAGTTGGCATGAAGAAGTTATCCCACTTTCAAATCAGGTGATTCCAGTTTCCCAGTTTGGGAATAGCACAGCTTCTTCGTCGTTCCAATCAAACCAGGATGAATCACTTTGTGAAAAGCTTGATTTGGATACATAAAGTGGTGGAGAATCACCAGGAAGTTGAATAAATCTCATAGGAGTTGGCATGAAGAAGTTATCCCACTTTCAAATCAGGTGATTCCAGTTTCCCAGTTTGGGAATAGCACAGCTTCTTCGTCGTTCCAATCAAACCAGGATGAATCACTTTGTAAGAAGCTTGATTTGGATACATAAAGTGGTGGAGAATCACCAGGAAGTTGAATAAATCTCATAGGAGTTGGCATGAAGAAGTTATCCCACTTTCAAATCAGGTGATTCCAGTTTCCCAGTTTGGGAATAGCACAGCTTCTTCGTCGTTCCAATCAAACCAGGATGAATCACTTTGTGAGAAGCTTGATTTGGATACATAAAGTGGTGGAGAATCACCAGGAAGTTGAATAAATCTCATAGGAGTTGGCATGAAGAAGTTATCCCACTTTCAAATCAGGTGATTCCAGTTTCCCAGTTTGGGAATAGCACAGCTTCTTCGTCGTTCCAATCAAACCAGGATGAATCACTTTGTAAGAAGCTTGATTTGGATACATAAAGTGGTGGAGAATCACCAGGAAGTTGAATAAATCTCATAGGAGTTGGCATGAAGAAGTTATCCCACTTTCAAATCAGGTGATTCCAGTTTCCCAGTTTGGGAATAGCACAGCTTCTTCGTCGTTCCAATCAAACCAGGATGAATCACTTTGTGAGAAGCTTGATTTGGATACATAAAGTGGTGGAGAATCACCAGGAAGTTGAATAAATCTCATAGGAGTTGGCATGAAGAAGTTATCCCACTTTCAAATCAGGTGATTCCAGTTTCCCAGTTTGGGAATAGCACAGCTTCTTCGTCGTTCCAATCAAACCAGGATGAATCACTTTGTAAGAAGCTTGATTTGGATACATAAAGTGGTGGAGAATCACCAGGAAGTTGAATAAATCTCATAGGAGTTGGGATGAAGAAGTTATCCCACTTTCAAATCAGGTGATTCCAGTTTCCCAGTTTGGGAATAGGACAGCTTCTTCGTCGTTCCAATCAAACCAGGATGAATCACTTTGTAAGAAGCTTGATTTGGATACATAAAGTGGTGGAGAATCACCAGGAAGTTGAATAAATCTCATAGGAGTTGGGATGAAGAAGTTATCCCACTTTCAAATCAGGTGATTCCAGTTTCCCAGTTTGGGAATAGGACAGCTTCTTCGTCGTTCCAATCAAACCAGGATGAATCACTTTGTAAGAAGCTTGATTTGGATACATAAAGTGGTGGAGAATCACCAGGAAGTTGAATAAATCTCATAGGAGTTGGGATGAAGAAGTTATCCCACTTTCAAATCAGGTGATTCCAGTTTCCCAGTTTGGGAATAGCACAGCTTCTTCGTCGTTCCAATCAAACCAGGATGAATCACTTTGTAAGAAGCTTGATTTGGATACATAAAGTGGTGGAGAATCACCAGGAAGTTGAATAAATCTCATAGGAGTTGGGATGAAGAAGTTATCCCACTTTCAAATCAGGTGATTCCAGTTTCCCAGTTTGGGAATAGGACAGCTTCTTCGTCGTTCCAATCAAACCAGGATGAATCACTTTGTAAGAAGCTTGATTTGGATACATAAAGTGGTGGAGAATCACCAGGAAGTTGAATAAATCTCATAGGAGTTGGGATGAAGAAGTTATCCCACTTTCAAATCAGGTGATTCCAGTTTCCCAGTTTGGGAATAGGACAGCTTCTTCGTCGTTCCAATCAAACCAGGATGAATCACTTTGTAAGAAGCTTGATTTGGATACATAAAGTGGTGGAGAATCACCAGGAAGTTGAATAAATCTCATAGGAGTTGGGATGAAGAAGTTATCCCACTTTCAAATCAGGTGATTCCAGTTTCCCAGTTTGGGAATAGGACAGCTTCTTCGTCGTTCCAATCAAACCAGGATGAATCACTTTGTAAGAAGCTTGATTTGGATACATAAAGTGGTGGAGAATCACCAGGAAGTTGAATAAATCTCATAGGAGTTGGGATGAAGAAGTTATCCCACTTTCAAATCAGGTGATTCCAGTTTCCCAGTTTGGGAATAGGACAGCTTCTTCGTCGTTCCAATCAAACCAGGATGAATCACTTTGTGAAAAGCTTGATTTGGATACATAAAGTGGTGGAGAATCACCAGGAAGTTGAATAAATCTCATAGGAGTTGGGATGAAGAAGTTATCCCACTTTCAAATCAGGTGATTCCAGTTTCCCAGTTTGGGAATAGGACAGCTTCTTCGTCGTTCCAATCAAACCAGGATGAATCACTTTGTAAGAAGCTTGATTTGGATACATAAAGTGGTGGAGAATCACCAGGAAGTTGAATAAATCTCATAGGAGTTGGGATGAAGAAGTTATCCCACTTTCAAATCAGGTGATTCCAGTTTCCCAGTTTGGGAATAGGACAGCTTCTTCGTCGTTCCAATCAAACCAGGATGAATCACTTTGTAAGAAGCTTGATTTGGATACATAAAGTGGTGGAGAATCACCAGGAAGTTGAATAAATCTCATAGGAGTTGGGATGAAGAAGTTATCCCACTTTCAAATCAGGTGATTCCAGTTTCCCAGTTTGGGAATAGGACAGCTTCTTCGTCGTTCCAATCAAACCAGGATGAATCACTTTGTAAGAAGCTTGATTTGGATACATAAAGTGGTGGAGAATCACCAGGAAGTTGAATAAATCTCATAGGAGTTGGGATGAAGAAGTTATCCCACTTTCAAATCAGGTGATTCCAGTTTCCCAGTTTGGGAATAGGACAGCTTCTTCGTCGTTCCAATCAAACCAGGATGAATCACTTTGTAAGAAGCTTGATTTGGATACATAAAGTGGTGGAGAATCACCAGGAAGTTGAATAAATCTCATAGGAGTTGGGATGAAGAAGTTATCCCACTTTCAAATCAGGTGATTCCAGTTTCCCAGTTTGGGAATAGGACAGCTTCTTCGTCGTTCCAATCAAACCAGGATGAATCACTTTGTAAGAAGCTTGATTTGGATACATAAAGTGGTGGAGAATCACCAGGAAGTTGAATAAATCTCATAGGAGTTGGGATGAAGAAGTTATCCCACTTTCAAATCAGGTGATTCCAGTTTCCCAGTTTGGGAATAGGACAGCTTCTTCGTCGTTCCAATCAAACCAGGATGAATCACTTTGTAAGAAGCTTGATTTGGATACATAAAGTGGTGGAGAATCACCAGGAAGTTGAATAAATCTCATAGGAGTTGGGATGAAGAAGTTATCCCACTTTCAAATCAGGTGATTCCAGTTTCCCAGTTTGGGAATAGGACAGCTTCTTCGTCGTTCCAATCAAACCAGGATGAATCACTTTGTAAGAAGCTTGATTTGGATACATAAAGTGGTGGAGAATCACCAGGAAGTTGAATAAATCTCATAGGAGTTGGGATGAAGAAGTTATCCCACTTTCAAATCAGGTGATTCCAGTTTCCCAGTTTGGGAATAGGACAGCTTCTTCGTCGTTCCAATCAAACCAGGATGAATCACTTTGTAAGAAGCTTGATTTGGATACATAAAGTGGTGGAGAATCACCAGGAAGTTGAATAAATCTCATAGGAGTTGGGATGAAGAAGTTATCCCACTTTCAAATCAGGTGATTCCAGTTTCCCAGTTTGGGAATAGGACAGCTTCTTCGTCGTTCCAATCAAACCAGGATGAATCACTTTGTAAGAAGCTTGATTTGGATACATAAAGTGGTGGAGAATCACCAGGAAGTTGAATAAATCTCATAGGAGTTGGGATGAAGAAGTTATCCCACTTTCAAATCAGGTGATTCCAGTTTCCCAGTTTGGGAATAGGACAGCTTCTTCGTCGTTCCAATCAAACCAGGATGAATCACTTTGTAAGAAGCTTGATTTGGATACATAAAGTGGTGGAGAATCACCAGGAAGTTGAATAAATCTCATAGGAGTTGGGATGAAGAAGTTATCCCACTTTCAAATCAGGTGATTCCAGTTTCCCAGTTTGGGAATAGGACAGCTTCTTCGTCGTTCCAATCAAACCAGGATGAATCACTTTGTAAGAAGCTTGATTTGGATACATAAAGTGGTGGAGAATCACCAGGAAGTTGAATAAATCTCATAGGAGTTGGGATGAAGAAGTTATCCCACTTTCAAATCAGGTGATTCCAGTTTCCCAGTTTGGGAATAGGACAGCTTCTTCGTCGTTCCAATCAAACCAGGATGAATCACTTTGTAAGAAGCTTGATTTGGATACATAAAGTGGTGGAGAATCACCAGGAAGTTGAATAAATCTCATAGGAGTTGGGATGAAGAAGTTATCCCACTTTCAAATCAGGTGATTCCAGTTTCCCAGTTTGGGAATAGGACAGCTTCTTCGTCGTTCCAATCAAACCAGGATGAATCACTTTGTAAGAAGCTTGATTTGGATACATAAAGTGGTGGAGAATCACCAGGAAGTTGAATAAATCTCATAGGAGTTGGGATGAAGAAGTTATCCCACTTTCAAATCAGGTGATTCCAGTTTCCCAGTTTGGGAATAGGACAGCTTCTTCGTCGTTCCAATCAAACCAGGATGAATCACTTTGTAAGAAGCTTGATTTGGATACATAAAGTGGTGGAGAATCACCAGGAAGTTGAATAAATCTCATAGGAGTTGGGATGAAGAAGTTATCCCACTTTCAAATCAGGTGATTCCAGTTTCCCAGTTTGGGAATAGGACAGCTTCTTCGTCGTTCCAATCAAACCAGGATGAATCACTTTGTAAGAAGCTTGATTTGGATACATAAAGTGGTGGAGAATCACCAGGAAGTTGAATAAATCTCATAGGAGTTGGGATGAAGAAGTTATCCCACTTTCAAATCAGGTGATTCCAGTTTCCCAGTTTGGGAATAGGACAGCTTCTTCGTCGTTCCAATCAAACCAGGATGAATCACTTTGTAAGAAGCTTGATTTGGATACATAAAGTGGTGGAGAATCACCAGGAAGTTGAATAAATCTCATAGGAGTTGGGATGAAGAAGTTATCCCACTTTCAAATCAGGTGATTCCAGTTTCCCAGTTTGGGAATAGGACAGCTTCTTCGTCGTTCCAATCAAACCAGGATGAATCACTTTGTAAGAAGCTTGATTTGGATACATAAAGTGGTGGAGAATCACCAGGAAGTTGAATAAATCTCATAGGAGTTGGGATGAAGAAGTTATCCCACTTTCAAATCAGGTGATTCCAGTTTCCCAGTTTGGGAATAGGACAGCTTCTTCGTCGTTCCAATCAAACCAGGATGAATCACTTTGTAAGAAGCTTGATTTGGATACATAAAGTGGTGGAGAATCACCAGGAAGTTGAATAAATCTCATAGGAGTTGGGATGAAGAAGTTATCCCACTTTCAAATCAGGTGATTCCAGTTTCCCAGTTTGGGAATAGGACAGCTTCTTCGTCGTTCCAATCAAACCAGGATGAATCACTTTGTAAGAAGCTTGATTTGGATACATAAAGTGGTGGAGAATCACCAGGAAGTTGAATAAATCTCATAGGAGTTGGGATGAAGAAGTTATCCCACTTTCAAATCAGGTGATTCCAGTTTCCCAGTTTGGGAATAGGACAGCTTCTTCGTCGTTCCAATCAAACCAGGATGAATCACTTTGTAAGAAGCTTGATTTGGATACATAAAGTGGTGGAGAATCACCAGGAAGTTGAATAAATCTCATAGGAGTTGGGATGAAGAAGTTATCCCACTTTCAAATCAGGTGATTCCAGTTTCCCAGTTTGGGAATAGGACAGCTTCTTCGTCGTTCCAATCAAACCAGGATGAATCACTTTGTAAGAAGCTTGATTTGGATACATAAAGTGGTGGAGAATCACCAGGAAGTTGAATAAATCTCATAGGAGTTGGGATGAAGAAGTTATCCCACTTTCAAATCAGGTGATTCCAGTTTCCCAGTTTGGGAATAGGACAGCTTCTTCGTCGTTCCAATCAAACCAGGATGAATCACTTTGTAAGAAGCTTGATTTGGATACATAAAGTGGTGGAGAATCACCAGGAAGTTGAATAAATCTCATAGGAGTTGGGATGAAGAAGTTATCCCACTTTCAAATCAGGTGATTCCAGTTTCCCAGTTTGGGAATAGGACAGCTTCTTCGTCGTTCCAATCAAACCAGGATGAATCACTTTGTAAGAAGCTTGATTTGGATACATAAAGTGGTGGAGAATCACCAGGAAGTTGAATAAATCTCATAGGAGTTGGGATGAAGAAGTTATCCCACTTTCAAATCAGGTGATTCCAGTTTCCCAGTTTGGGAATAGGACAGCTTCTTCGTCGTTCCAATCAAACCAGGATGAATCACTTTGTAAGAAGCTTGATTTGGATACATAAAGTGGTGGAGAATCACCAGGAAGTTGAATAAATCTCATAGGAGTTGGGATGAAGAAGTTATCCCACTTTCAAATCAGGTGATTCCAGTTTCCCAGTTTGGGAATAGGACAGCTTCTTCGTCGTTCCAATCAAACCAGGATGAATCACTTTGTAAGAAGCTTGATTTGGATACATAAAGTGGTGGAGAATCACCAGGAAGTTGAATAAATCTCATAGGAGTTGGGATGAAGAAGTTATCCCACTTTCAAATCAGGTGATTCCAGTTTCCCAGTTTGGGAATAGGACAGCTTCTTCGTCGTTCCAATCAAACCAGGATGAATCACTTTGTAAGAAGCTTGATTTGGATACATAAAGTGGTGGAGAATCACCAGGAAGTTGAATAAATCTCATAGGAGTTGGGATGAAGAAGTTATCCCACTTTCAAATCAGGTGATTCCAGTTTCCCAGTTTGGGAATAGGACAGCTTCTTCGTCGTTCCAATCAAACCAGGATGAATCACTTTGTAAGAAGCTTGATTTGGATACATAAAGTGGTGGAGAATCACCAGGAAGTTGAATAAATCTCATAGGAGTTGGGATGAAGAAGTTATCCCACTTTCAAATCAGGTGATTCCAGTTTCCCAGTTTGGGAATAGGACAGCTTCTTCGTCGTTCCAATCAAACCAGGATGAATCACTTTGTAAGAAGCTTGATTTGGATACATAAAGTGGTGGAGAATCACCAGGAAGTTGAATAAATCTCATAGGAGTTGGGATGAAGAAGTTATCCCACTTTCAAATCAGGTGATTCCAGTTTCCCAGTTTGGGAATAGGACAGCTTCTTCGTCGTTCCAATCAAACCAGGATGAATCACTTTGTAAGAAGCTTGATTTGGATACATAAAGTGGTGGAGAATCACCAGGAAGTTGAATAAATCTCATAGGAGTTGGGATGAAGAAGTTATCCCACTTTCAAATCAGGTGATTCCAGTTTCCCAGTTTGGGAATAGGACAGCTTCTTCGTCGTTCCAATCAAACCAGGATGAATCACTTTGTAAGAAGCTTGATTTGGATACATAAAGTGGTGGAGAATCACCAGGAAGTTGAATAAATCTCATAGGAGTTGGGATGAAGAAGTTATCCCACTTTCAAATCAGGTGATTCCAGTTTCCCAGTTTGGGAATAGGACAGCTTCTTCGTCGTTCCAATCAAACCAGGATGAATCACTTTGTAAGAAGCTTGATTTGGATACATAAAGTGGTGGAGAATCACCAGGAAGTTGAATAAATCTCATAGGAGTTGGGATGAAGAAGTTATCCCACTTTCAAATCAGGTGATTCCAGTTTCCCAGTTTGGGAATAGGACAGCTTCTTCGTCGTTCCAATCAAACCAGGATGAATCACTTTGTAAGAAGCTTGATTTGGATACATAAAGTGGTGGAGAATCACCAGGAAGTTGAATAAATCTCATAGGAGTTGGGATGAAGAAGTTATCCCACTTTCAAATCAGGTGATTCCAGTTTCCCAGTTTGGGAATAGGACAGCTTCTTCGTCGTTCCAATCAAACCAGGATGAATCACTTTGTAAGAAGCTTGATTTGGATACATAAAGTGGTGGAGAATCACCAGGAAGTTGAATAAATCTCATAGGAGTTGGGATGAAGAAGTTATCCCACTTTCAAATCAGGTGATTCCAGTTTCCCAGTTTGGGAATAGGACAGCTTCTTCGTCGTTCCAATCAAACCAGGATGAATCACTTTGTAAGAAGCTTGATTTGGATACATAAAGTGGTGGAGAATCACCAGGAAGTTGAATAAATCTCATAGGAGTTGGGATGAAGAAGTTATCCCACTTTCAAATCAGGTGATTCCAGTTTCCCAGTTTGGGAATAGGACAGCTTCTTCGTCGTTCCAATCAAACCAGGATGAATCACTTTGTAAGAAGCTTGATTTGGATACATAAAGTGGTGGAGAATCACCAGGAAGTTGAATAAATCTCATAGGAGTTGGGATGAAGAAGTTATCCCACTTTCAAATCAGGTGATTCCAGTTTCCCAGTTTGGGAATAGGACAGCTTCTTCGTCGTTCCAATCAAACCAGGATGAATCACTTTGTAAGAAGCTTGATTTGGATACATAAAGTGGTGGAGAATCACCAGGAAGTTGAATAAATCTCATAGGAGTTGGGATGAAGAAGTTATCCCACTTTCAAATCAGGTGATTCCAGTTTCCCAGTTTGGGAATAGGACAGCTTCTTCGTCGTTCCAATCAAACCAGGATGAATCACTTTGTAAGAAGCTTGATTTGGATACATAAAGTGGTGGAGAATCACCAGGAAGTTGAATAAATCTCATAGGAGTTGGGATGAAGAAGTTATCCCACTTTCAAATCAGGTGATTCCAGTTTCCCAGTTTGGGAATAGGACAGCTTCTTCGTCGTTCCAATCAAACCAGGATGAATCACTTTGTAAGAAGCTTGATTTGGATACATAAAGTGGTGGAGAATCACCAGGAAGTTGAATAAATCTCATAGGAGTTGGGATGAAGAAGTTATCCCACTTTCAAATCAGGTGATTCCAGTTTCCCAGTTTGGGAATAGGACAGCTTCTTCGTCGTTCCAATCAAACCAGGATGAATCACTTTGTAAGAAGCTTGATTTGGATACATAAAGTGGTGGAGAATCACCAGGAAGTTGAATAAATCTCATAGGAGTTGGGATGAAGAAGTTATCCCACTTTCAAATCAGGTGATTCCAGTTTCCCAGTTTGGGAATAGGACAGCTTCTTCGTCGTTCCAATCAAACCAGGATGAATCACTTTGTAAGAAGCTTGATTTGGATACATAAAGTGGTGGAGAATCACCAGGAAGTTGAATAAATCTCATAGGAGTTGGGATGAAGAAGTTATCCCACTTTCAAATCAGGTGATTCCAGTTTCCCAGTTTGGGAATAGGACAGCTTCTTCGTCGTTCCAATCAAACCAGGATGAATCACTTTGTAAGAAGCTTGATTTGGATACATAAAGTGGTGGAGAATCACCAGGAAGTTGAATAAATCTCATAGGAGTTGGGATGAAGAAGTTATCCCACTTTCAAATCAGGTGATTCCAGTTTCCCAGTTTGGGAATAGGACAGCTTCTTCGTCGTTCCAATCAAACCAGGATGAATCACTTTGTAAGAAGCTTGATTTGGATACATAAAGTGGTGGAGAATCACCAGGAAGTTGAATAAATCTCATAGGAGTTGGGATGAAGAAGTTATCCCACTTTCAAATCAGGTGATTCCAGTTTCCCAGTTTGGGAATAGGACAGCTTCTTCGTCGTTCCAATCAAACCAGGATGAATCACTTTGTAAGAAGCTTGATTTGGATACATAAAGTGGTGGAGAATCACCAGGAAGTTGAATAAATCTCATAGGAGTTGGGATGAAGAAGTTATCCCACTTTCAAATCAGGTGATTCCAGTTTCCCAGTTTGGGAATAGGACAGCTTCTTCGTCGTTCCAATCAAACCAGGATGAATCACTTTGTAAGAAGCTTGATTTGGATACATAAAGTGGTGGAGAATCACCAGGAAGTTGAATAAATCTCATAGGAGTTGGGATGAAGAAGTTATCCCACTTTCAAATCAGGTGATTCCAGTTTCCCAGTTTGGGAATAGGACAGCTTCTTCGTCGTTCCAATCAAACCAGGATGAATCACTTTGTAAGAAGCTTGATTTGGATACATAAAGTGGTGGAGAATCACCAGGAAGTTGAATAAATCTCATAGGAGTTGGGATGAAGAAGTTATCCCACTTTCAAATCAGGTGATTCCAGTTTCCCAGTTTGGGAATAGGACAGCTTCTTCGTCGTTCCAATCAAACCAGGATGAATCACTTTGTAAGAAGCTTGATTTGGATACATAAAGTGGTGGAGAATCACCAGGAAGTTGAATAAATCTCATAGGAGTTGGGATGAAGAAGTTATCCCACTTTCAAATCAGGTGATTCCAGTTTCCCAGTTTGGGAATAGGACAGCTTCTTCGTCGTTCCAATCAAACCAGGATGAATCACTTTGTAAGAAGCTTGATTTGGATACATAAAGTGGTGGAGAATCACCAGGAAGTTGAATAAATCTCATAGGAGTTGGGATGAAGAAGTTATCCCACTTTCAAATCAGGTGATTCCAGTTTCCCAGTTTGGGAATAGGACAGCTTCTTCGTCGTTCCAATCAAACCAGGATGAATCACTTTGTAAGAAGCTTGATTTGGATACATAAAGTGGTGGAGAATCACCAGGAAGTTGAATAAATCTCATAGGAGTTGGGATGAAGAAGTTATCCCACTTTCAAATCAGGTGATTCCAGTTTCCCAGTTTGG
Source organism: Brassica napus (assembly GCF_020379485.1). Lineage (NCBI taxonomy): Eukaryota > Viridiplantae > Streptophyta > Magnoliopsida > Brassicales > Brassicaceae > Brassica > Brassica napus. The sequence continues at coordinate 17,751 of NW_026014842.1, forward strand.
GAATAGGACAGCTTCTTCGTCGTTCCAATCAAACCAGGATGAATCACTTTGTAAGAAGCTTGATTTGGATACATAAAGTGGTGGAGAATCACCAGGAAGTTGAATAAATCTCATAGGAGTTGGGATGAAGAAGTTATCCCACTTTCAAATCAGGTGATTCCAGTTTCCCAGTTTGGGAATAGGACAGCTTCTTCGTCGTTCCAATCAAACCAGGATGAATCACTTTGTAAGAAGCTTGATTTGGATACATAAAGTGGTGGAGAATCACCAGGAAGTTGAATAAATCTCATAGGAGTTGGGATGAAGAAGTTATCCCACTTTCAAATCAGGTGATTCCAGTTTCCCAGTTTGGGAATAGGACAGCTTCTTCGTCGTTCCAATCAAACCAGGATGAATCACTTTGTAAGAAGCTTGATTTGGATACATAAAGTGGTGGAGAATCACCAGGAAGTTGAATAAATCTCATAGGAGTTGGGATGAAGAAGTTATCCCACTTTCAAATCAGGTGATTCCAGTTTCCCAGTTTGGGAATAGGACAGCTTCTTCGTCGTTCCAATCAAACCAGGATGAATCACTTTGTAAGAAGCTTGATTTGGATACATAAAGTGGTGGAGAATCACCAGGAAGTTGAATAAATCTCATAGGAGTTGGGATGAAGAAGTTATCCCACTTTCAAATCAGGTGATTCCAGTTTCCCAGTTTGGGAATAGGACAGCTTCTTCGTCGTTCCAATCAAACCAGGATGAATCACTTTGTAAGAAGCTTGATTTGGATACATAAAGTGGTGGAGAATCACCAGGAAGTTGAATAAATCTCATAGGAGTTGGGATGAAGAAGTTATCCCACTTTCAAATCAGGTGATTCCAGTTTCCCAGTTTGGGAATAGGACAGCTTCTTCGTCGTTCCAATCAAACCAGGATGAATCACTTTGTAAGAAGCTTGATTTGGATACATAAAGTGGTGGAGAATCACCAGGAAGTTGAATAAATCTCATAGGAGTTGGGATGAAGAAGTTATCCCACTTTCAAATCAGGTGATTCCAGTTTCCCAGTTTGGGAATAGGACAGCTTCTTCGTCGTTCCAATCAAACCAGGATGAATCACTTTGTAAGAAGCTTGATTTGGATACATAAAGTGGTGGAGAATCACCAGGAAGTTGAATAAATCTCATAGGAGTTGGGATGAAGAAGTTATCCCACTTTCAAATCAGGTGATTCCAGTTTCCCAGTTTGGGAATAGGACAGCTTCTTCGTCGTTCCAATCAAACCAGGATGAATCACTTTGTAAGAAGCTTGATTTGGATACATAAAGTGGTGGAGAATCACCAGGAAGTTGAATAAATCTCATAGGAGTTGGGATGAAGAAGTTATCCCACTTTCAAATCAGGTGATTCCAGTTTCCCAGTTTGGGAATAGGACAGCTTCTTCGTCGTTCCAATCAAACCAGGATGAATCACTTTGTAAGAAGCTTGATTTGGATACATAAAGTGGTGGAGAATCACCAGGAAGTTGAATAAATCTCATAGGAGTTGGGATGAAGAAGTTATCCCACTTTCAAATCAGGTGATTCCAGTTTCCCAGTTTGGGAATAGGACAGCTTCTTCGTCGTTCCAATCAAACCAGGATGAATCACTTTGTAAGAAGCTTGATTTGGATACATAAAGTGGTGGAGAATCACCAGGAAGTTGAATAAATCTCATAGGAGTTGGGATGAAGAAGTTATCCCACTTTCAAATCAGGTGATTCCAGTTTCCCAGTTTGGGAATAGGACAGCTTCTTCGTCGTTCCAATCAAACCAGGATGAATCACTTTGTAAGAAGCTTGATTTGGATACATAAAGTGGTGGAGAATCACCAGGAAGTTGAATAAATCTCATAGGAGTTGGGATGAAGAAGTTATCCCACTTTCAAATCAGGTGATTCCAGTTTCCCAGTTTGGGAATAGGACAGCTTCTTCGTCGTTCCAATCAAACCAGGATGAATCACTTTGTAAGAAGCTTGATTTGGATACATAAAGTGGTGGAGAATCACCAGGAAGTTGAATAAATCTCATAGGAGTTGGGATGAAGAAGTTATCCCACTTTCAAATCAGGTGATTCCAGTTTCCCAGTTTGGGAATAGGACAGCTTCTTCGTCGTTCCAATCAAACCAGGATGAATCACTTTGTAAGAAGCTTGATTTGGATACATAAAGTGGTGGAGAATCACCAGGAAGTTGAATAAATCTCATAGGAGTTGGGATGAAGAAGTTATCCCACTTTCAAATCAGGTGATTCCAGTTTCCCAGTTTGGGAATAGGACAGCTTCTTCGTCGTTCCAATCAAACCAGGATGAATCACTTTGTAAGAAGCTTGATTTGGATACATAAAGTGGTGGAGAATCACCAGGAAGTTGAATAAATCTCATAGGAGTTGGGATGAAGAAGTTATCCCACTTTCAAATCAGGTGATTCCAGTTTCCCAGTTTGGGAATAGGACAGCTTCTTCGTCGTTCCAATCAAACCAGGATGAATCACTTTGTAAGAAGCTTGATTTGGATACATAAAGTGGTGGAGAATCACCAGGAAGTTGAATAAATCTCATAGGAGTTGGGATGAAGAAGTTATCCCACTTTCAAATCAGGTGATTCCAGTTTCCCAGTTTGGGAATAGGACAGCTTCTTCGTCGTTCCAATCAAACCAGGATGAATCACTTTGTAAGAAGCTTGATTTGGATACATAAAGTGGTGGAGAATCACCAGGAAGTTGAATAAATCTCATAGGAGTTGGGATGAAGAAGTTATCCCACTTTCAAATCAGGTGATTCCAGTTTCCCAGTTTGGGAATAGGACAGCTTCTTCGTCGTTCCAATCAAACCAGGATGAATCACTTTGTAAGAAGCTTGATTTGGATACATAAAGTGGTGGAGAATCACCAGGAAGTTGAATAAATCTCATAGGAGTTGGGATGAAGAAGTTATCCCACTTTCAAATCAGGTGATTCCAGTTTCCCAGTTTGGGAATAGGACAGCTTCTTCGTCGTTCCAATCAAACCAGGATGAATCACTTTGTAAGAAGCTTGATTTGGATACATAAAGTGGTGGAGAATCACCAGGAAGTTGAATAAATCTCATAGGAGTTGGGATGAAGAAGTTATCCCACTTTCAAATCAGGTGATTCCAGTTTCCCAGTTTGGGAATAGGACAGCTTCTTCGTCGTTCCAATCAAACCAGGATGAATCACTTTGTAAGAAGCTTGATTTGGATACATAAAGTGGTGGAGAATCACCAGGAAGTTGAATAAATCTCATAGGAGTTGGGATGAAGAAGTTATCCCACTTTCAAATCAGGTGATTCCAGTTTCCCAGTTTGGGAATAGGACAGCTTCTTCGTCGTTCCAATCAAACCAGGATGAATCACTTTGTAAGAAGCTTGATTTGGATACATAAAGTGGTGGAGAATCACCAGGAAGTTGAATAAATCTCATAGGAGTTGGGATGAAGAAGTTATCCCACTTTCAAATCAGGTGATTCCAGTTTCCCAGTTTGGGAATAGGACAGCTTCTTCGTCGTTCCAATCAAACCAGGATGAATCACTTTGTAAGAAGCTTGATTTGGATACATAAAGTGGTGGAGAATCACCAGGAAGTTGAATAAATCTCATAGGAGTTGGGATGAAGAAGTTATCCCACTTTCAAATCAGGTGATTCCAGTTTCCCAGTTTGGGAATAGGACAGCTTCTTCGTCGTTCCAATCAAACCAGGATGAATCACTTTGTAAGAAGCTTGATTTGGATACATAAAGTGGTGGAGAATCACCAGGAAGTTGAATAAATCTCATAGGAGTTGGGATGAAGAAGTTATCCCACTTTCAAATCAGGTGATTCCAGTTTCCCAGTTTGGGAATAGGACAGCTTCTTCGTCGTTCCAATCAAACCAGGATGAATCACTTTGTAAGAAGCTTGATTTGGATACATAAAGTGGTGGAGAATCACCAGGAAGTTGAATAAATCTCATAGGAGTTGGGATGAAGAAGTTATCCCACTTTCAAATCAGGTGATTCCAGTTTCCCAGTTTGGGAATAGGACAGCTTCTTCGTCGTTCCAATCAAACCAGGATGAATCACTTTGTAAGAAGCTTGATTTGGATACATAAAGTGGTGGAGAATCACCAGGAAGTTGAATAAATCTCATAGGAGTTGGGATGAAGAAGTTATCCCACTTTCAAATCAGGTGATTCCAGTTTCCCAGTTTGGGAATAGGACAGCTTCTTCGTCGTTCCAATCAAACCAGGATGAATCACTTTGTAAGAAGCTTGATTTGGATACATAAAGTGGTGGAGAATCACCAGGAAGTTGAATAAATCTCATAGGAGTTGGGATGAAGAAGTTATCCCACTTTCAAATCAGGTGATTCCAGTTTCCCAGTTTGGGAATAGGACAGCTTCTTCGTCGTTCCAATCAAACCAGGATGAATCACTTTGTAAGAAGCTTGATTTGGATACATAAAGTGGTGGAGAATCACCAGGAAGTTGAATAAATCTCATAGGAGTTGGGATGAAGAAGTTATCCCACTTTCAAATCAGGTGATTCCAGTTTCCCAGTTTGGGAATAGGACAGCTTCTTCGTCGTTCCAATCAAACCAGGATGAATCACTTTGTAAGAAGCTTGATTTGGATACATAAAGTGGTGGAGAATCACCAGGAAGTTGAATAAATCTCATAGGAGTTGGGATGAAGAAGTTATCCCACTTTCAAATCAGGTGATTCCAGTTTCCCAGTTTGGGAATAGGACAGCTTCTTCGTCGTTCCAATCAAACCAGGATGAATCACTTTGTAAGAAGCTTGATTTGGATACATAAAGTGGTGGAGAATCACCAGGAAGTTGAATAAATCTCATAGGAGTTGGGATGAAGAAGTTATCCCACTTTCAAATCAGGTGATTCCAGTTTCCCAGTTTGGGAATAGGACAGCTTCTTCGTCGTTCCAATCAAACCAGGATGAATCACTTTGTAAGAAGCTTGATTTGGATACATAAAGTGGTGGAGAATCACCAGGAAGTTGAATAAATCTCATAGGAGTTGGGATGAAGAAGTTATCCCACTTTCAAATCAGGTGATTCCAGTTTCCCAGTTTGGGAATAGGACAGCTTCTTCGTCGTTCCAATCAAACCAGGATGAATCACTTTGTAAGAAGCTTGATTTGGATACATAAAGTGGTGGAGAATCACCAGGAAGTTGAATAAATCTCATAGGAGTTGGGATGAAGAAGTTATCCCACTTTCAAATCAGGTGATTCCAGTTTCCCAGTTTGGGAATAGGACAGCTTCTTCGTCGTTCCAATCAAACCAGGATGAATCACTTTGTAAGAAGCTTGATTTGGATACATAAAGTGGTGGAGAATCACCAGGAAGTTGAATAAATCTCATAGGAGTTGGGATGAAGAAGTTATCCCACTTTCAAATCAGGTGATTCCAGTTTCCCAGTTTGGGAATAGGACAGCTTCTTCGTCGTTCCAATCAAACCAGGATGAATCACTTTGTAAGAAGCTTGATTTGGATACATAAAGTGGTGGAGAATCACCAGGAAGTTGAATAAATCTCATAGGAGTTGGGATGAAGAAGTTATCCCACTTTCAAATCAGGTGATTCCAGTTTCCCAGTTTGGGAATAGGACAGCTTCTTCGTCGTTCCAATCAAACCAGGATGAATCACTTTGTAAGAAGCTTGATTTGGATACATAAAGTGGTGGAGAATCACCAGGAAGTTGAATAAATCTCATAGGAGTTGGGATGAAGAAGTTATCCCACTTTCAAATCAGGTGATTCCAGTTTCCCAGTTTGGGAATAGGACAGCTTCTTCGTCGTTCCAATCAAACCAGGATGAATCACTTTGTAAGAAGCTTGATTTGGATACATAAAGTGGTGGAGAATCACCAGGAAGTTGAATAAATCTCATAGGAGTTGGGATGAAGAAGTTATCCCACTTTCAAATCAGGTGATTCCAGTTTCCCAGTTTGGGAATAGGACAGCTTCTTCGTCGTTCCAATCAAACCAGGATGAATCACTTTGTAAGAAGCTTGATTTGGATACATAAAGTGGTGGAGAATCACCAGGAAGTTGAATAAATCTCATAGGAGTTGGGATGAAGAAGTTATCCCACTTTCAAATCAGGTGATTCCAGTTTCCCAGTTTGGGAATAGGACAGCTTCTTCGTCGTTCCAATCAAACCAGGATGAATCACTTTGTAAGAAGCTTGATTTGGATACATAAAGTGGTGGAGAATCACCAGGAAGTTGAATAAATCTCATAGGAGTTGGGATGAAGAAGTTATCCCACTTTCAAATCAGGTGATTCCAGTTTCCCAGTTTGGGAATAGGACAGCTTCTTCGTCGTTCCAATCAAACCAGGATGAATCACTTTGTAAGAAGCTTGATTTGGATACATAAAGTGGTGGAGAATCACCAGGAAGTTGAATAAATCTCATAGGAGTTGGGATGAAGAAGTTATCCCACTTTCAAATCAGGTGATTCCAGTTTCCCAGTTTGGGAATAGGACAGCTTCTTCGTCGTTCCAATCAAACCAGGATGAATCACTTTGTAAGAAGCTTGATTTGGATACATAAAGTGGTGGAGAATCACCAGGAAGTTGAATAAATCTCATAGGAGTTGGGATGAAGAAGTTATCCCACTTTCAAATCAGGTGATTCCAGTTTCCCAGTTTGGGAATAGGACAGCTTCTTCGTCGTTCCAATCAAACCAGGATGAATCACTTTGTAAGAAGCTTGATTTGGATACATAAAGTGGTGGAGAATCACCAGGAAGTTGAATAAATCTCATAGGAGTTGGGATGAAGAAGTTATCCCACTTTCAAATCAGGTGATTCCAGTTTCCCAGTTTGGGAATAGGACAGCTTCTTCGTCGTTCCAATCAAACCAGGATGAATCACTTTGTAAGAAGCTTGATTTGGATACATAAAGTGGTGGAGAATCACCAGGAAGTTGAATAAATCTCATAGGAGTTGGGATGAAGAAGTTATCCCACTTTCAAATCAGGTGATTCCAGTTTCCCAGTTTGGGAATAGGACAGCTTCTTCGTCGTTCCAATCAAACCAGGATGAATCACTTTGTAAGAAGCTTGATTTGGATACATAAAGTGGTGGAGAATCACCAGGAAGTTGAATAAATCTCATAGGAGTTGGGATGAAGAAGTTATCCCACTTTCAAATCAGGTGATTCCAGTTTCCCAGTTTGGGAATAGGACAGCTTCTTCGTCGTTCCAATCAAACCAGGATGAATCACTTTGTAAGAAGCTTGATTTGGATACATAAAGTGGTGGAGAATCACCAGGAAGTTGAATAAATCTCATAGGAGTTGGGATGAAGAAGTTATCCCACTTTCAAATCAGGTGATTCCAGTTTCCCAGTTTGGGAATAGGACAGCTTCTTCGTCGTTCCAATCAAACCAGGATGAATCACTTTGTAAGAAGCTTGATTTGGATACATAAAGTGGTGGAGAATCACCAGGAAGTTGAATAAATCTCATAGGAGTTGGGATGAAGAAGTTATCCCACTTTCAAATCAGGTGATTCCAGTTTCCCAGTTTGGGAATAGGACAGCTTCTTCGTCGTTCCAATCAAACCAGGATGAATCACTTTGTAAGAAGCTTGATTTGGATACATAAAGTGGTGGAGAATCACCAGGAAGTTGAATAAATCTCATAGGAGTTGGGATGAAGAAGTTATCCCACTTTCAAATCAGGTGATTCCAGTTTCCCAGTTTGGGAATAGGACAGCTTCTTCGTCGTTCCAATCAAACCAGGATGAATCACTTTGTAAGAAGCTTGATTTGGATACATAAAGTGGTGGAGAATCACCAGGAAGTTGAATAAATCTCATAGGAGTTGGGATGAAGAAGTTATCCCACTTTCAAATCAGGTGATTCCAGTTTCCCAGTTTGGGAATAGGACAGCTTCTTCGTCGTTCCAATCAAACCAGGATGAATCACTTTGTAAGAAGCTTGATTTGGATACATAAAGTGGTGGAGAATCACCAGGAAGTTGAATAAATCTCATAGGAGTTGGGATGAAGAAGTTATCCCACTTTCAAATCAGGTGATTCCAGTTTCCCAGTTTGGGAATAGGACAGCTTCTTCGTCGTTCCAATCAAACCAGGATGAATCACTTTGTAAGAAGCTTGATTTGGATACATAAAGTGGTGGAGAATCACCAGGAAGTTGAATAAATCTCATAGGAGTTGGGATGAAGAAGTTATCCCACTTTCAAATCAGGTGATTCCAGTTTCCCAGTTTGGGAATAGGACAGCTTCTTCGTCGTTCCAATCAAACCAGGATGAATCACTTTGTAAGAAGCTTGATTTGGATACATAAAGTGGTGGAGAATCACCAGGAAGTTGAATAAATCTCATAGGAGTTGGGATGAAGAAGTTATCCCACTTTCAAATCAGGTGATTCCAGTTTCCCAGTTTGGGAATAGGACAGCTTCTTCGTCGTTCCAATCAAACCAGGATGAATCACTTTGTAAGAAGCTTGATTTGGATACATAAAGTGGTGGAGAATCACCAGGAAGTTGAATAAATCTCATAGGAGTTGGGATGAAGAAGTTATCCCACTTTCAAATCAGGTGATTCCAGTTTCCCAGTTTGGGAATAGGACAGCTTCTTCGTCGTTCCAATCAAACCAGGATGAATCACTTTGTAAGAAGCTTGATTTGGATACATAAAGTGGTGGAGAATCACCAGGAAGTTGAATAAATCTCATAGGAGTTGGGATGAAGAAGTTATCCCACTTTCAAATCAGGTGATTCCAGTTTCCCAGTTTGGGAATAGGACAGCTTCTTCGTCGTTCCAATCAAACCAGGATGAATCACTTTGTAAGAAGCTTGATTTGGATACATAAAGTGGTGGAGAATCACCAGGAAGTTGAATAAATCTCATAGGAGTTGGGATGAAGAAGTTATCCCACTTTCAAATCAGGTGATTCCAGTTTCCCAGTTTGGGAATAGGACAGCTTCTTCGTCGTTCCAATCAAACCAGGATGAATCACTTTGTAAGAAGCTTGATTTGGATACATAAAGTGGTGGAGAATCACCAGGAAGTTGAATAAATCTCATAGGAGTTGGGATGAAGAAGTTATCCCACTTTCAAATCAGGTGATTCCAGTTTCCCAGTTTGGGAATAGGACAGCTTCTTCGTCGTTCCAATCAAACCAGGATGAATCACTTTGTAAGAAGCTTGATTTGGATACATAAAGTGGTGGAGAATCACCAGGAAGTTGAATAAATCTCATAGGAGTTGGGATGAAGAAGTTATCCCACTTTCAAATCAGGTGATTCCAGTTTCCCAGTTTGGGAATAGGACAGCTTCTTCGTCGTTCCAATCAAACCAGGATGAATCACTTTGTAAGAAGCTTGATTTGGATACATAAAGTGGTGGAGAATCACCAGGAAGTTGAATAAATCTCATAGGAGTTGGGATGAAGAAGTTATCCCACTTTCAAATCAGGTGATTCCAGTTTCCCAGTTTGGGAATAGGACAGCTTCTTCGTCGTTCCAATCAAACCAGGATGAATCACTTTGTAAGAAGCTTGATTTGGATACATAAAGTGGTGGAGAATCACCAGGAAGTTGAATAAATCTCATAGGAGTTGGGATGAAGAAGTTATCCCACTTTCAAATCAGGTGATTCCAGTTTCCCAGTTTGGGAATAGGACAGCTTCTTCGTCGTTCCAATCAAACCAGGATGAATCACTTTGTAAGAAGCTTGATTTGGATACATAAAGTGGTGGAGAATCACCAGGAAGTTGAATAAATCTCATAGGAGTTGGGATGAAGAAGTTATCCCACTTTCAAATCAGGTGATTCCAGTTTCCAGTTTGGGAATAGGACAGCTTCTTCGTCGTTCCAATCAAACCAGGATGAATCACTTTGTAAGAAGCTTGATTTGGATACATAAAGTGGTGGAGAATCACCAGGAAGTTGAATAAATCTCATAGGAGTTGGGATGAAGAAGTTATCCCACTTTCAAATCAGGTGATTCCAGTTTCCCAGTTTGGGAATAGGACAGCTTCTTCGTCGTTCCAATCAAACCAGGATGAATCACTTTGTAAGAAGCTTGATTTGGATACATAAAGTGGTGGAGAATCACCAGGAAGTTGAATAAATCTCATAGGAGTTGGGATGAAGAAGTTATCCCACTTTCAAATCAGGTGATTCCAGTTTCCCAGTTTGGGAATAGGACAGCTTCTTCGTCGTTCCAATCAAACCAGGATGAATCACTTTGTAAGAAGCTTGATTTGGATACATAAAGTGGTGGAGAATCACCAGGAAGTTGAATAAATCTCATAGGAGTTGGGATGAAGAAGTTATCCCACTTTCAAATCAGGTGATTCCAGTTTCCCAGTTTGGGAATAGGACAGCTTCTTCGTCGTTCCAATCAAACCAGGATGAATCACTTTGTAAGAAGCTTGATTTGGATACATAAAGTGGTGGAGAATCACCAGGAAGTTGAATAAATCTCATAGGAGTTGGGATGAAGAAGTTATCCCACTTTCAAATCAGGTGATTCCAGTTTCCCAGTTTGGGAATAGGACAGCTTCTTCGTCGTTCCAATCAAACCAGGATGAATCACTTTGTAAGAAGCTTGATTTGGATACATAAAGTGGTGGAGAATCACCAGGAAGTTGAATAAATCTCATAGGAGTTGGGATGAAGAAGTTATCCCACTTTCAAATCAGGTGATTCCAGTTTCCCAGTTTGGGAATAGGACAGCTTCTTCGTCGTTCCAATCAAACCAGGATGAATCACTTTGTAAGAAGCTTGATTTGGATACATAAAGTGGTGGAGAATCACCAGGAAGTTGAATAAATCTCATAGGAGTTGGGATGAAGAAGTTATCCCACTTTCAAATCAGGTGATTCCAGTTTCCCAGTTTGGGAATAGGACAGCTTCTTCGTCGTTCCAATCAAACCAGGATGAATCACTTTGTAAGAAGCTTGATTTGGATACATAAAGTGGTGGAGAATCACCAGGAAGTTGAATAAATCTCATAGGAGTTGGGATGAAGAAGTTATCCCACTTTCAAATCAGGTGATTCCAGTTTCCCAGTTTGCTTCTTCGTCGTTCCAATCAAACCAGGATGAATCACTTTGTAAGAAGCTTGATTTGGATACATAAAGTGGTGGAGAATCACCAGGAAGTTGAATAAATCTCATAGGAGTTGGGATGAAGAAGTTATCCCACTTTCAAATCAGGTGATTCCAGTTTCCCAGTTTGGGAATAGGACAGCTTCTTCGTCGTTCCAATCAAACCAGGATGAATCACTTTGTAAGAAGCTTGATTTGGATACATAAAGTGGTGGAGAATCACCAGGAAGTTGAATAAATCTCATAGGAGTTGGGATGAAGAAGTTATCCCACTTTCAAATCAGGTGATTCCAGTTTCCCAGTTTGGGAATAGAACAGCTTCTTCGTCGTTCCAATCAAACCAGGATGAATCACTTTGTAAAAGCTTGATTTGGATACATAAAGTGGTGGAGAATCACCAGGAAGTTGAATAAATCTCATAGGAGTTGGGATGAAGAAGTTATCCCACTTTCAAATCAGGTGATTCCAGTTTCCCAGTTTGGGAATAGGACAGCTTCTTCGTCGTTCCAATCAAACCAGGATGAATCACTTTGTAAGAAGCTTGATTTGGATACATAAAGTGGTGGAGAATCACCAGGAAGTTGAATAAATCTCATAGGAGTTGGGATGAAGAAGTTATCCCACTTTCAAATAACGTGATTCCAGTTTCCCAGTTTGGGAATAGCACAGCTTCTTCGTCGTTCCAATCAAACCAGGATGAATCACTTTGTAAGAAGCTTGATTTGGATACATAAAGTGGTTTAGAATCACCAGGAAGTTGAATAAAGCTCATAGGAGTTGGGATGAAGAAATTATCCCACTTTCAAATCAGGTGATTCCAGTTTCCCAGTTTGGGAATAGCACAGCTTCTTCGTCGTTCTAATCAAACCAGGATGAATCACTTTGTAAGAAACTTGATTTGGATTCATAAAGTGTGTTGGGGTCAAAAACGGTTACGACAAATTTAACATCCAAAGCATCCGAGGAAGAAAATAAGAATTTCTCCGAAGAGTACTTTTCGAAAATAGACTCTTTCTTACGAAAAAGCTTTACGGAAGAAAGAGTCGAGATGTCCGACGAAAGCTCGAAACAGGTCGCTACGTAGCGACCGAGCTCGAGCCAAAGCTCGGTCGCTACGTAGCGACCGAGCGATCGTCCCGCTCGGTCGCTACGTAGCGACCGGGCTCGGCCAAGCTCGGTCGCTACGTAGCGACCGAGCGATCGTCCCGCTCGGTCGCTACATAGCGACCGAGCTCAAGCCAAAGCTCGGTCGCTACGTAGCGACCGAGCACTCGTCTAGTCGCTACGTAGCGACCGGGCTCGAGCCAAATTTCGGTCGCTGTGTAGCGATTGAACCTTTCCGAACATCGATACGACACCAGTCCTTGCATTCTCGTCAAACCTTCGAATGCTATCTCCCGAAGACCGTAGCGAGCTCAGTCCATGTTTCCCGCTATTCTAATTCATCGATCAAACTTCGCGGATTAGAAACCGCGGAAAACTCGTAGTAAACGTGTCGAGTCGGAAGACGGCCCAAAGGGACCTAAAACACGACTCGAGGCCCATCCTACGATTTTTCCTAACCAAAAGCCCGTGAACCACAGCATGGTTCACGCTTGGCCCACGAGGAAGGATAAATGTCAAGTTTCCGCGGATAAATACGGAAGTTTTGAAGATAAATGTGAAGATCGGGAAAAATGGAATATCTCCATTTTTATGCTATGACGGCTTAAGGGCAGAAGAGTAAAAGCGTAAACCGACCTTGGGGCTAGTATATAAGGAGTCCTAGGCGAGGAGCAGGGGAGAGAACTTTTTCAGAGCAAACTTAGCACTTAGAGCAATTTAGGCAATTTTCCGTTTTTGTTATTTCGAGCTGCGACTCAATTAGGTTTAGCCGTCTTAGGGTTGCTAGAACTAGGAATCTCGCCGACAGCTCTCGAGCCCAGGCTTATACCTTGTTGTAACGCTCATACGCAGATTCGGAATAAGATCTATTTTCTCTCTTTTCGATTTCTTATTTTTATTGTTGTTGTTCTCGTGTTCTGATTGCTTGACGTGTGGTAATTAACAGATATCCGGGTCCTCTGGGAAATTAGGGTTTTCCTAGTTTCCTTATTTAAACGGAAATCGACGGTGTGAATTTCGGTTCCCACAGTTTGGCGCTAGAAGGAGGGGGACTTACGGATCAATCTAACCCGCAAAAGCCACTCAACGATCAGGAACGGTATGCAAGATTCGACGTGCGCGAACGTCATCTCATTCAAGGGGGGAGAAACATCGATCGAGTTATCGAGTTGACGATTCGAGATATCGACGTCGCTAGAGTGCTAATCGATACCGGAAGCTCGGCCGATATCATCTTCAAAGACACTCTCGAAAAGATGGGGATCAGTCAATCCGAAATCGCAAAATGCCCAAGCCCACTGCTAGGACTTTCGGGGGAAACGACCATGGCCTATGGATCGATTAGACTCGCTGTCAAAGCCGGAACCGTGACAAACATCACAGAGTTTCTAGTCGTTGACCGCCCCGCATCTTACAACGTTATCATGGGGACGCCATGGCTGAACACCATGCGCGCAATCCCATCAACCTACCATCTTTGCCTCAAGTTCCCGACCCCTAACGGAGTCGAGGTAATCTGGGGAAATCCAAGAGTTTCACAGGTTTGTTTCGCCGCGGAACTAAAACGAAAGAGACCGATCCTCGAAATTACTCCTAAGAAAGCGGAGAAAAAGACCTCCAGCAAAGATACGCGAAGTCAGGATTCAGCGGAATTCTTCTGGCAATCTCGTATCATCGCAGCTCTAGATGAAAAACGCGAGCCAACATGTGAACCCGTGGTAACGATCTGTCTCGACGAAGCCTTCCCAGAACGCTGCGTCGAGATTGGAGCCAATCTCCACGAGCCTTTAAGGACAGAACTCATAACCTGTCTTAAAAAGAACCTTAATACTTTCGCATGGGCTGCGGAAGATATGCCAGGAATCGACATTAACATAACATGTCACGAGCTGAATATCGACCCAACATTCAAACCCGTCAAACAGAAAAGACGGAAGCTGGGACCCGAACGTGCTGCCGCAGTAAACGATGAGGTCGAAAAACTGCTTAAAGTTGGGTCGATAACGGAAGTAAGATACCCGGACTGGCTCGCCAACCCCGTAGTAGTCAAAAAGAAAAACGGGAAGTGGCGAGTTTGCGTAGATTTTACCGACCTAAACAAGGCATGTCCAAAGGATAGCTTCCCTCTACCACATATCGATCGATTGGTAGAAGCAACAGCGGGCAACGAACTCTTATCCTTCATGGATGCCTTCTCAGGTTATAATCAAATTAGGATGAATCCCGACGATCGTGAGAAGACTGCGTTCATTACCGATCGCGGAACTATTGCTATAAGGTAATGCCCTTCGGCCTCAAAAACGCTGGAGCAACTTACCAACGACTCGTGAACCGAATGTTCTCCAAACAACTCGGAAAAACGATGGAAGTTTATATCGACGACATGCTCGTCAAATCCCTCAAAGCAAGAGATCACGTGTCACATCTCGAAGAATGCTTTGCACAACTAAACTCCCATAACATGAAGCTCAACCCGACGAAATGTAGATTCGCCGTGGCATCAGGAGAATTCCTCGGCTACTTGGTCACCAACCGCGGCATCGAAGCAAATCCAAAACAGATCAACGCACTAATCGAGATGGCTTCACCAAAGAACAAGCGGGAGGTCCAAAGACTGACCGGCAGAATCGCAGCACTTAACCGATTTATTTCACGATCAACAGATAAGTGCCTGCCCTTCTACGACGTCCTGCGAGGAAATAAAAAATTCGAATGGTCGGAAGAGTGCGAAAACGCCTTCCAACAGCTGAAGCGTTATTTAGCTACTCCTCCAGTCCTCGCAAAACCCGTGGAAGGGGAGCCTTTATTCTTGTACATCGCGGTGTCGGCAACGGCCGTAAGCGGAGTCCTGATCAGGGAAGAACGCGGAGAGCAGAAACCTATTTTCTACATAAGCAAAACCTTGCTGGATGCCGAATCTAGGTATCCGTTGATGGAAAAATTGGCATGCGCGGTCGTAACATCGGCCCGAAAACTAAGACCATATTTCCAATCCCACACGATTGTCATCCTCACGACTTTTCCCTTACGGACAATTTTGCATAGCCCAAGTCAATCAGGTCGATTGGCTAAGTGGGCGGTCGAGTTGAGCGAGTATGACATCGAATACCGACCAAGGACGAGCGCAAAATCACAAGTGCTCGCAGACTTCTTGGTCGAACTTCCAACGGGAGCAATAACCAATGAGGAACCAAATTCCACCTGGCTCCTCCACGTCGACGGATCCTCATCCAAGCAAGGATCGGGTATCGGGATCCGTCTCACATCTCCAACGAGCGAGATCTTGGAACAATCGTTCAGGCTGGAATTCCATGCCTCAAACAACGAGGCCGAATACGAAGCATTAATCGCAGGTCTACGTTTGGCTCACGGCTTAAAAATACGTAATCTCCACGCTTACTGCGACTCCCAGTTAGTGGCCAGTCAATTCAGCGGAGAGTATGAAGCCAGAGACGAACGGATGGACGCGTACCTCAAACTGGTCCAAGGTCTAGCTCAAGACTTCGACTGTTTCGCCCTTACCCGGATCCCCCGTTCCGAGAATGTCCAGGCGGACGCCCTCGCGGCCTTAGCATCAAGTTCCGATCCAGGACTCAAAAGGGTAATTCCGGTCGAATTCATCGAACATCCGAGTATCGGACCGCCAGTCGTTGTCAATCTCATAGAGGGTCAAGACGACGAGGAAGAAGAAATTACGATACCACCACCATCGGAGCAATCTGATTACGGCTGTGATACCCCATGGCTTCAGACGATTCGAGACTACATTATCGACGGGCAACTGCCCGCCGAAAAATGGGCAGCTCGCAAGATCCGAACACAGGCCGCACGCTACGTAACAGTGGACGGCGAAATCTACAAATGGAGATTCTCCGGACCACTCCTGACGTGCCTGGAAGGAGAAAAGGCGAGGAAAGTAATGGAGGAAATACATTCCGGCTCATGCGGCAACCATTCCGGCGGAAGATCACTAGCCGTGAAAATCAAACGCCACGGATACTATTGGCCAACAATGATCGGAGATTGCGAGAAATTCGCACGAAAATGCGAAAAATGCCAAAGGCATGCGCCAACTATCCGACAACCGGCCGAAGTTCTTTCCTCCATCACATCGCCTTATCCCTTTATGCGCTGGGCCATGGATATTGTCGGACCTCTGCATAATTCAAAGCAAAAGCGTTTCCTTCTAGTCCTTACCGATTTTTTCTCAAAATGGGTAGAGGCGGACTCGTACGCAAGTATAAAAGACGTCCAAGTCGAGAATTTCGTATGGAGAAACATCATCTGTAGGCATGGAGTTCCTTACGAAATCGTAACCGATAACGGGTCTCAATTCATTTCCACCCGATTCGAGGCATTCTGCGAAAAGTGGAAGATACGACTCAACAAGTCAACTCCCAGATATCCGCAGTGCAACGGACAGGCTGAAACAATCAACAAGACCATTCTCGACGGACTGAAGAAACGCTTGGAGGCCAAAAAAGGTAGATGGGCCGACGAACTCGAGGGAGTCCTCTGGTCTCACCGTACCACCCCAAGGCGAGCAACGGGAGAAACTCCCTTCGCCCTGGTATACGGCACGGAGTGCATGATTCCCGCAGAAGTAGAATTTCCCGGTGTTCGAAGAAGGTTCTTACCCGAACGAGAGGAACTCAACAATGCTATGCTCTTGGACGATCTCGACCTCATTAACGAACGCCGGGATCGAGCGCTCATCCGAATTCAAAACTACCAGCACGCCGCTGCGAGATACTATAATTCCAACGTACGGAATCGTAGGTTCAATCAGGGAGATCTGGTCCTTCGCAAAGTCTTCCAAAACACCGCCGAACGAAACGCGGGAAAACTCGGAGCAAACTGGGAAGGTCCCTATAAAATCGAAAAAGTCGTCCGACCAGGTTCTTACGAAATAGCCAACATGCAGGGCATAAAAATCCCTAGAACCTGGAATGCGATGCATCTCAAAAAATACTATCACTAAACAAACCAACTCGCAATCACTGAACTACGAGACGGCTTGATCTCCGCAAGGAGTACGTAGGCAGTTTGCCGAAAGGCAAATTCAGCTGTCCCCCCTCATTAAAAAGGGGGGGGAGCGGGAGCGGGTACTCGTATACTCCCAAAAAATCGAAAAACTTCTTACCACACTTTTGGTGTTTTCGACCTATCAAAACATCCTCACCCGCGAAATCGCAACAAGGTCTTCGGAAATTAGTCGGCCGCTTGGGAGAATCAACCTTTAGCATCGCGAGACGTCGCAAAAGATGCCTCAAAGTTGGTTTCTTCCGAGCAAACGAAAACTCCGCCAAAAGACACATACATGCACACATTAACATTTATTTTGCGCAAAATAATCAAAACAACGGCACACGCCACCAAGTCCGATGCTGATCACATCGAACTCACAAACGTCCTAAACAGACATAGACATCTCACGGAGATGACTCTCTTACATCCGACACAAGGATAATAGCGCTATAAAAGAAATCCGAAATTTTGGTCTAGCACTTCCGGTCTCCGGAGAGATGCTCGATTCGTATCAAACAAGTCGTATAAGCCGAGAACTTTTCGCGGACTTTACATCGATACGAATCAGGAAGAAATCGCGACAGGAAAAACGATAGCCGGTTAGTCACCGCACAATCCTTAAACCGAAAGTAAACCTAGGTCTTGCCCTAAACCCAGCGCACTGGTCTCTAACATCTCAAAGGCATGATATCGAAAGATAGGAGATTCTTAAACCACGCCTCTATGTTTACGTTCGATACCTTCAGCACCCCCGCATAGTTCACATCTCGCGGAAGAACTCTCGAAACAGGTCTCGAATAAAACATTTCACAATCGAAGAAGGATATGAGACGACAACTCATCACCTTCCTCCCCACTATTCACAAATTCATAAAAAGCATTATCCGATTATCATATTACAAAGCCGCGGAGCGGCAGGGATTCAAAGCCACACACGGCCAGTCCCAAAATACAAACAAGGCCATTCAAGGCCGAAACATAAAAACATAAAAAAAAAAAATCTCTCGCAAGAGATCTAACCCAAGTCACCCTCAGAACTTACGCCCCCTCTTCACCCGCCGCCTCGTCCGAGCCTGGAGCCGCGTCGCTTCCGTTCTCTCCGACCATCGGATCTTTCCCCTCTGGGTCTTCTGAACACGTCGGAAGGAAGCAAGCGGATTTTAGGTCGGCCAGGATGAGACCGAAATCTCCATCCTCGGCCGCCATATCTCCCTTGCAGCCGGACAGTCGGGCCTCTTCGGCCTCCAAGGTCGGGGGAGTCTCACTTTGGAACGACCGAACCACGGCCATCCCGCCCTCAATCGTCGCCAAAGCGAAATCCCTGCTCCGGATACACTCGAGGGAACCCAGGGAAGCAGAAATCTTCGCCAAGCGAGCCTGAAACTCCGCACGCGAAGGGCATCCGTAGCCTCTTGGATCCCGCGGCGCGCTAGTCCAGCGTCACTCTCGATCTGACGCTGGAGTCGACGCACCTCCGAGGATTTTGCCTTCCTGGCCTTCTTTTCCTTAAGCAAGGAACTCGCCGTCTTCCCGAGGTCCCTCTCAAGCTCTCCTATCGCAACCTCGAGCTTCGACACTTTCGCAGAGTGAGAGTCCTCGACAGCCGTCAACATAGCCTCGGTTTCGGACCATCTGCCCTGAAGCTCCACCAACTCCCCGGAAAGGCGACTGGTCTCAGAACCACATTCGCTGATCATCCCATCGATCAACGATATGAACTGCGAACGGTAAAAATTCTTAAGACTGAGTCCGTGAAAAGAATGCACGAAAGACGATCGAGAATTCAAACAAGAAACAAACCTTTCCGCGAAGTCCCGACGCTAGGCTCGACCCGCCTCGCTGCGAAGTCTCCCCGTCGCCGCTCTTGGCAAGTTTCCTCTTCCGACTCTTAGGCTGAGTAGCCAGGACAGCGCTAGGAGCACGCAATGCCAGAACGATTTCTTTTCTGGCTGGAGGCGGAGGCATAGAGTCAGCGGCTTTCTCTTTGTCCCTCGACGAGGATCGGAGTCGTGGAAGATCCCGCAGGTAGGACTTGCGGGAGAGGAGCCGCGACGTCGGTCCCATGACACGGGGCAACGACCTGCGCGGAAGAAGACGGAACTCGGAGCCAGTTTGAGCTAGTTCTTTCTCGGCTTGGCGACGAACTAGTTTCTCTCGGAAAGAAAGATGACCGGCAACACAAGCCGGCACTTCCGCCGGAGAAGTTGGAATCGGAGCCGGAGAAGTGGCCTCACCCATCTCGACGTCGGAATCTTTCTTATCACCTTGGGAGGAAGACATGTTGAGAGGAAAGTTATGAAACTAGAGAGGTTTTTGAAGAATGAAGGAGGGAAGGTGTGAAGAAAATGAATGACAAGAGCTCACTACTTATAGAAGTATGGGTTCGGAATGTCGTCTCGACAACTTTTTTCCGCGGAATTTTAAATGTAAATTTCGTCTAATACACTTAACCTTGTCAAGTCACCTATCCGCCCGCTAGAGTCACGACTCTAACGGGCTGGGGGGCTAACTGTTGGGGTCAAAAACGGTTACGACAAATTTAACATCCAAAGCATCCGAGGAAGAAATAAGAATTTCCCGAAAGTACTTTTTCGAAAATAGACTCTTTCTTACGAAAAAGCTTTACGGAAGAAAGAGTCGAGATGTCCGACGAAGGCTCGAAACAGGTCGCTATGTAGCGACCGAGCGATCATCCCGCTAGGTCACTACGTAGCGACCGAGCTCGAGCCAAAGCTCGGTCGTTACGTAGCGACCGAGCGATCGTCCCGCTCGGTCGTTACGTAGGACCGAGCTCGAGCCAAAGCTCGGTCGCTACGTAGCGACCGAGCGATCGTCCCGCTCGGTCGCTACGTAGCGACCGAGCTTGGATACATAAAGTGGTGGAGAATACCAGGAATTGAATAAATCTTATAGGAGTTGGGATGAAAAGTCATTCCACTTCATCACAGGTGATTCCAGTTTCCTATTTGGGAATAACCAGCTTCTTCGTCGTTCCAATCAAACCAGGATGAATCACTTTGTAACAAGCTTGATTTGGATACACAAAGTGGTGGAGAATCACCAGGAAGTTGAATAAATATCAGAGAGTTGGCATGAAGAAGTTATCCTACTTTCAAATCAGGTGATTTCAGTTTTCCAGTTTGGGAATAGCACAGCTTCTTCATCGTTCCAATCAAACCAGGATGAATCACTTTGTAAGAAGCTTGATTTGGATACATAAAGTGGTGGAGAATTACCAGGAATTTGAATAAATCTCAAAGGAGTTGGGATGAAGAAGTACCCCACTTTCAAATAACGTGATTCCGTTTCCCAATTTGGGAATAGCACAGCTTCTTCGTCGTTCCAATCAAACCAGGATGAATCAGTTTGTAAGAAGCTTGATTTGGATACATAAAGTGGTTTAGAATCACCAGGAAGTTGAATAAAGCTCATAGGAGTTGGGATGAAGAAATTATCCCACTTTCAAATCAGATGATTCCAGTTTCCCAGTTTGGGAATAGCACAGCTTCTTCTTCGTCGTCTAATCAAACCAGGATGAATCACTTGTGTAAGAAACTTGATTTGGATACATAAAGTGGTGTAGAATCACCAGGAAGTTGAATAAATCTCATAGGAGTTGGCAAGAAGAAGTTATCCCACTTTCAATCAGGTGATTCCAGTTTCCCAGTTTGAGAATTGCACAGCTTTTTCCTCGTTCCAATCAAACCGGGATGAATCACTTTGTGAGAAGCTTCATTTGGATACATAAGGTGGTGGAAAATCACCAGGAAGTTGAATAAATCTCATAGGAGTTGGCATGGAGAAGTTATCC
The DNA here is from genome assembly GCF_020379485.1 of Brassica napus. Classification (NCBI taxonomy): domain Eukaryota; kingdom Viridiplantae; phylum Streptophyta; class Magnoliopsida; order Brassicales; family Brassicaceae; genus Brassica; species Brassica napus. The sequence continues at coordinate 38,814 of NW_026014842.1, forward strand.
CACTTTCAAATCAGCTGATTCCAGTTTTCCAATTTGGGAATAGCACAGCTTCTTCATCGTTCCAATCAATCCAGGATGAATCACTTTGTGAGAAGCTTAATTTGGATACATAGAGTGGTGGAGAATCACCTGGAAGTTGAATAAATCTCATAGGAGTTGGGATGAAGAAGTTATCCCACTTTCAAATCAGGTGATTCCAGTTTCCCAGTTTGGAAATAAGACAGCTTTTTCGTCGTTCCAATCAAACCAGGATGAATCACTTTGTGAGAAGCTTGATTTGGGATACATAAAGTGGTGGAGAATAACCAGGAAGTGAATAAATCTCATACGAGTTGGGATGAAGAATTAATCCCACTTTCAAATCAGGTGATTCCAGTTTCCCAGTTTGGAAATAGGATAGGTTTTTCGTCGTTCCAACAAACCAGATGAATCACTTTGTGAAAAGCTTGAATTTGGATACGTATAGTGGTGAGAATCACCAGGAAGTTCAATAAATCTCATAGGAGTTGGGATGAAGAAATTATCCCACTCTCAAATCAGGTGATTCCAGTTTCCCAGTTTTGGAATACAGCGCTTCTTCTTCGTCGTTCTAATCAAACCAGGATGAATCACTTTGTAAGAAACTTGATTTGGATTCATAAAGTGGTGTCGAATCACCAGGAAGTTGAATAAATCTCATAGGAGTTGGCAAGAAGAAGTTATCCCACTTTCAAATCAGGTGATTCCAGTTTCCCAGTTTGAGAATTGCACAGCTTTTTCGTCGTTCCAATCAAACCGGGATGAATCACTTTGTGAGAAGCTTCATTTGGATACATAAGGTGGTGTAAAATCACCAGGAAGTTGAATAAATCTCATAGGAGTTGGCATGAAGAAGTTATCCCACTTTCAAATCAGCTGATTCCAGTTTCCCAATTTGGGAATAGCACAGCTTCTCATCATCGTTCCAATCAAACCAGGATGAATCACTTTGTGAGAAGCTTGATTTGATACATAGAGTGGTGGAGAATCACCTGAAAGTTGAATAAATCTCATAGGAGTTGGGATGAAGAAGTTATCCCACTTTCAAATCAGGTGATTCCAGTTTCCCAGTTTGGAAATAAGACAGCTTTTTCGTCGTTCCAATCAAACCAGGATGAATCACTTTGTGAGAAGCTTGATTTGGATACATAAAGTGGTGGAGAATAACCAGGAAGTTGAATAAATCTCATAGGAGTTGGGATGAAGAAATTATCCCACTTTCAAATCAGGTGATTCCAGTTTCCCAGTTTGGAAATAGGATAGGTTTTTCGTCGTTCCAATCAAACCAGGATGAATCACTTTGTGAAAAGCTTGATTTGGATACGTATAGTGGTGGGGAATCACCAGGACGTTTAATAAATCTCATAGGAGTTGGGATGAAGAAATTATCCCACTTTCAAATCAGGTGAGTCCAGTTTCCCAGTTTGGGAATAGCACATCTACTTCGTCGTTCTAATCAACCAGATGAATCACTTGGTGAGAAGCTTGATGTGGGTACATAAGTGGTGGAGAATAACCAGGAAGTTGAATAAATCTCATAGGAGTTGGGATGAAGAAATTATCCCAGTTTCAAATCAGGTGATTCCAGTTTCCCAATTTGGGAATAGGACAGCTTGTTCGTTGTTCCAATCAAACCAGGATGAATCACTTGGTGAGAAGCTTGATTTGGATACATAAAGTGGTGGAGAATCACCAGGAAGTTGAATAAATCTCATAGGAGTTGGGATGAAGAAGTTATCCCACTTTCAAATCAGCTGATTCCAGTTTCCCAATTTGGGAATAGGACAGCTTGTTCGTTGTTCCAATCAAACCAGGATGAATCACTTGGTGAGAAGCTTGATGTGGGTACATAAAGTGGTGGAGAATCACCAGGAAGTTGAATAAATATCATAGGAGTTGGCATGAAGAAGTTATCCCACTTTCAAATCAGGTGATTCCAGTTTCCCAGGTTGGGAATAGCACAGCTTCTTCGTCGTTCCAATCAAACCAGGATGAATCACTTTGTAAGAAGCTTGATTTGGATACATAAAGTGGTGGAGAATTACCAGGAATTTGAATAAATCTCAAAGGAGTTGGGATAGGAGTTGGGATGAAGAAGTTATCCCGCTTTCAAATAACGTGATTCCAGTTTCCCAGTTTGGGAATAGCACAGCTTCTTCGTCGTTCCAATCAAACAAGGATGAATCACTTTGTAAGAATCTTGATTTGGATACATAAAGTGGTTTAGAATCACCAGGAAGTTGAATAAAGCTCATAGGAGTTGGGATGAAGAAATTATCCCACTTTCAAATCAGGTGATTCCAGTTTCCCAGTTTGGGAATAGCACAGCTTATTCGTCGTTCTAATCAAACCAGGATGAATCACTTTGTAAGAAACTTGATTTGGATACATAAAGTGGTGTAGAATCACCAGGAAGTTGAATAAATCTCATAGGAGTTGGCAAGAAGAAGTTATCCCACTTTCAAATCAGGTGATTCCAGTTTTCCAATTTGAGAATTGCACAGCTTTTTCGTCGTTCCAATCAAACCGGGATGAATCACTTTGGTGGGAGCTTTCATTTGGATACTAAGGTGGTGGAAAATCACCAGGAAGTTGAATAAATCTCATAGGAGTTGGCATGAAGAAGTTATCCCACTTTCAAATCAGCTGATTCCAGTTTCCCAATTTGGGAATAGCACAGCTTCTTCATCGTTCCAATCAAACCAGGATGAATCACTTTGTGAGAAGCTTAATTTGGATACATAGAGTGGTGGAGAATCACCTGGAAGTTGAATAAATCTCATAGGAGTTGGGATGAAGAAGTTATCCCACTTTCAAATCAGGTGATTGCAGTTTCCCAGTTTGGAAATAAGACAGCTTTTTCGTCGTTCCAATCAAACCAGGATGAATCACTTTGTGAGAAGCTTGATTTGGATACATAAAGTGGTGGAGAACCACCTGGAAGTTGAATAAATCTCATAGGAGTTGGGATGAAGAAGTTATCCCACTTTCAAATCAGGTGATTCCAGTTTCCCAGTTTGGAAATAAGACAGCCTTTTCGTCGTTCCAATCAAACCAGAATGAGTCACTTTGTGAGAAGCTTTATTTGGATACATAAAGTGGTGGAGAATAACCAGGAAGTTGAATAAATCTCATAGGAGTTGGGATGAAGAAGTTATCCCACTTTCAAATCAGGTGATTCCAGTTTCCCTGTTTGGAAATAAGACAGCTTTTTCGTCGTTCCAATCAAACCAGGATGAATCACTTGTGTGAGACTTGATTTGGATACATAAAGTGGTGGAGAATAACCAGGAAGTTGAATAAATCTCATAGGAGTTGGGATGAAGAAATTATCCCACTTTCAAATCAGGCGATTCCAGTTTCCCAGTTTGGAAATAGGACAGGTTTTTCGTCGTTCCAATCAAACCAGGATGAATCACTTTGTGAAAAGCTTGATTTGGATACGTATAGTGGTGGAGAATCACCAGGAAGTTTAATAAATCTCATAGGAGTTGGGATGAAGAAATTATCCCACTTTCAAATCAGGTGATTCCAGTTTCCCAGTTTGGGAATAGCACAGCTTCTTCGTCGTTCTAATCAAACCAGGATGAATCACTTTGTAAGAAACTTGATTTGGATTCATAAAGTGGTGTAGAATCACCAGGAAGTTGAATAAATCTCATAGGAGTTGGCAAGAAGAAGTTATCCCACTTTCAAATCAGGTGATTCCAGTTTCCCAGTTTGAGAATTGCACAGCTTTTTCGTCGTTCCAATCAAACCGGGATGAATCACTTTGTGAGAAGCTTCATTTGGATACATAAGGTGGTGGAAAATCACCAGGAAGTTGAATAAATCTCATAGGAGTTGGCATGAAGAAGTTATCCCACTTTCAAATCAGCTGATTCCAGTTTCCCAATTTGGGAATAGCACAGCTTCTTAATCGTTCCAATCAAACCAGGATGAATCACTTTGTGAGAAGCTTCATTTGGATACATAGAGTGGTGGAGAATCACCTGGAAGTTGAATATATCTCATAGGAGTTGGGATGAAGAAGTTATCTGTAACGATCCGAATTTCGGTCTCGGAAGTCGTTAGCTGGCTAAGGCCCAAGCAATACATCAAAACTAAAATGTTTGTTTATAAATACCCCATCTTCACATTGTTTTCTCCACCTGCATCAAAAGAAATCAGAAAAGTTAGAGAGAAGAAAAAGTGAAAAGAGAGAGAGTGAGAGAAAGAAAGATAGGAACCACTGCATGCTGCCACCAGGAGTCCTCGCCAGAGCCACCGCACGCCAGGACATCGTCAAGCTCGTCATCACCATCAACCGCAGCTGAGTATCGTCGGAAACCGCCGCCTCTTAAGCTTTGTTTTCGTCCGTTCAGTATATCGGCCATATCTTCTTAACCGTTGCGAACCTCGCGCATGCAGAGCAACCATCGTGTTCCTCTCGTCGAGACGAAGCCGTAGCCACCGACCACGCCGCAATCGGAGTCCGGACGAAGCCGCTAGAGCCTCCGGAAGTTTCGCCTCTGTGCGCGCGTGAGTTACACGCGCCGCCGCCGGATATTGTCTCCGCCGCTTTAGCCGCCGTCTCCGCCGCCGAACCACCGCCTCACCACCACCGGAACGCCGTCGCTGCCGCCGTGCTCCGCCTTCTGTCGCCGCCGTCGTCCGCCGTCACCACCGGTAAGCCATCGCCGTCGCCGTCGGTGACCGTCGCCGGTGACTCGCCGACGACTCGCCAACTCGGCTGAGTCGACCCGGTGAGTCAACTCGGTTGACTCGGTTACCCGCTGGTTTGACTGGTTTGACCGGTTTAAATTGATTTCGTTTCGGTTAGGGTAAACCGGTCGGTTAGGACAAATTGATTTCTGGTCAAGGGTTGACCGGATTGACCTTGACCATCGAGTTGACTTTTCCATAAACCTTGACCAGACCCGTTTTAAACCGTTCGAAAGGCGTTCTGACTCGATTTTTTGCCCTGATTTCAGATTTGGAGTCTATTTGAGCATCTGGAGTTCATAGGGACCACTTCTTCTTGTTGCTAAGGTGAGGGCTACTCCGTTAAATCCCGAGCTAGTTTAGTACTACCATTATGGAAAGTTTAGTTTCGAAACATGATCCGTCTCTGTGAATCGAGTCTGTTTGAGAGTCTTGCTTGTTCATTATTGATATTGATTGTTAACCGGAATTAGGATAATAGAGGATTCAACGATTGTGTGAAATGATTGATGCTAAGAACTGCTATATATATGTATATACATAGTTATGAGTAGGGATTATGTGATGAGGGCGTGAGTTCAGAGATGTCTGAGCTTCGACGCTACGGTGTGGTATGGGCGTGAGTTCAGAGACGTTTGAGCTTCGACGCTACTGTTTGGGGTGTGGTGCAGAGACGTTTGCATTCGACGCTACGATGGGCGGGGGTACAGAGACAGACTGTACTAGCGACGCTTCGAGTATATGTATATATCCTTATGAGGAGATGCGTGGTGCATAGAGTAGCTATGTACTATAAGCGCATGAGTTGTAACGGCTAGTCCTCTAGCCGCATATTGATTGTTCTGTGTGGTGTAATAGGCACCGTGTTTGTTTCATGCTAGAGCTATGCCTACATTTTAGTAGTGCTATGAACTCAGTCTGTGGTTTGCGGTTTAGCATCCCATACCTCGCTGGGCAACTCCCCTGTTGCTCACCCCTCCTTCTTTCCCCCCTTTCAGGTGAGACCGACGAGCAGGAGTGATTATCGGACCGGTGCTATTGGGCTTTTGGGCTTCTATCGCTTTTATCGTTATTGGGCTTTTAGGCCTTTGGGCTTTTATCGTTTATGTTATTTCTTATTTCAGACTTATACCGTTATCTATATTTCGGATGTTATTTTATATTATGGATTTCCAGCGTGGACGTTGACTTTTATATTTATAAATGGAGATTTCAGAAACTATAATTTATCGCATCATTTTATTATTATTTCGAAAGTGACGGGTGTCACAGTTTTGGTATCAGAGCGGGGTTCCGTCCCGGCTCCGACCCGGGATGGCGATTTTTGGAGATCTGGTTTTATTCGGTTTTATTCGGTTTTGACGGTTTTAGACGATTTCAAAATATTTTCGGGGATTTGGGAATTTTGAAAATGAAAATAAATAGCACATTTCCGTTCGATATCACTTCTCCTTAAATGTTGGTATCAAAAGTTCAGCCTAAGTTAACTTTTCGCTTTCCTTTCAGATGCCGCCAAGGAGAAGAACCACTCGTGCCCAGACCGCCAGAGCTGTTAGAGACGATGTAGATGAGCATGAGCAGCCTGCAGTTCCGCCACCCGCGGCTCCACCAGTTGATCAGGATGCATTGAGACAGATGGTGCAGGATGCTGCTAGACAGGCCGCTCAGGAGGCACTTCAGCAGATTGCCCAGGAGGCAGCTAGGCAGGCCGCTCAGGAGGCTGCCCGAGTAGCTGCTCAGGAGGTTGCTCGTCAGATGGCTGCAGTTCAGCAGGCTCCTCAGGTTCAGGTGCAGCAGGGTCCACAGATTCAGGTTCAACAAGTTCCACCGGTTCAGGTCCAGCAGGATCAGCAGATTCCCGCTCAGCATGATCATCAGGATCCCGTTCAGCAGGTTCCCCTTCCTCAGGTTCCACTGCAGCACGGACCAGCTCAGCAGTTTGCTCATGGTGTTCAGGATCTACCACCACCACCACCGCGACCTCATGTTTACCCGGTTTATGATGAGAGGTTCTACAGGCTGACGCGTCAGATGAGGAACATGGATATGGAGCATTTTAGTGGGACAGTGGATGCTGTAGCTGCACATGATTGGAAGTTAGCCTTGCAGCGGAAGCTGGAGATTATTGAGTGTCCACCAGAGTTGTCGCTCAGATTGACTATGCAGTACCTTCGTGGAGATGCTCTTATATGGTGGGAGGGAATACGATTAAGTCACCTTGGGGCAGAGAGGCTTACCTTCGCAGACTTCATCCGAGAGTTCGATAGGAAATACTTTCCGAAGGAAGCTATGGATAGGAAGAAATGCGAGTTCGAGCATGTAAGCCAGGGTGAGATGTCTATCAGGGAGTATGAGGTTGTGTTTAACCAACTTCGCAGATTTGCTGGAGAGGGCATTTTAGAGGAAGACCTGATGAGGAAATTTTTGAATGGGATGCGAGTGGAGATTCGCAACAGGTGCCGTGTCGTCACTTATCACAGATTGGGAGATTTGGTGGAGAAGGCTGCCGAGCAGGAGGCACGTTTGGCAGAGGAGCAGAAGTACTCCAAGGCAGTTCAGCCTAAGTTTGGAGGGACTTCAGAGGCACAGCAGAGGACATGGGACAAACCGAGCATACAGTGCTTTTATTGTGGAAAGATGGGACATAAGAGTAGGGTTTGTCGGAGTAGGCTATTTGATGCCCAGGTTGCACCACCAGCAGCAGCAGCAGCACCAGTAGTGGATGTTAGAAACTGTTTTGGTTGTAACCAGCCTGGTCACATTTTCAGAGACTGTCCGAGGAGGGGTAATGCAGCACTTCCACCACCACCGAAGCGTCTAGCCATCGCTCCACGTGCGTTTGCGGTTGGAGATCCCCATGGAGCTGAGCCGATAGCGGGTATGTGTTCTTAACATACTTGCTTGTGTTAATATTTGTGGTTTTGTGGTTATCTTGTATAGTTCGAGATTAGTGAATCTCGTGTATGATTGGTTGTGGTTGGTGTGAGTTACCTCACACCTTATTTGACTTAAGAGCTTTTCATAGTTTTGTGAGTTCGCGTTTGGTTAAGTTTTAGTTTTTTTTGGGGGCTCTTCTAACCGAAAGATAAGCAGATTCAGATTGTTGTTATGGAGAGCTTGGGAACGATCAAGATTCATCGCGATGTACCTGTTATCATTTGAGTATTATGATGGTATCGTCGAGGTTTTTATGGTGGGTCTAGTCGTACACCACTTTGTTGGACCAAAGTGGGGGAGAGACGTGAGATAGAACCAGCAATGATTCAAGAGACGGTAGAGCAAATGGAAATGCTCGAAGCATGGGTTAGGAAGCCCATGACCGTCAGAAGAGTTACGTGGATAAGCGCCGTAAGATTTGGATTTTGAAGTTGGCAACCTAATAAATCTGAAGGAGGATGTTTCAAGAAGAATCAAAGACTCGGAATCTAAAGAAGCTTAAACCAAAATATATGGGATCATATCTCTTTATTGGTCAGCAAGTGAAATCAGTCTAGGGAGTGGTGACCATGTATCTAGTGACCATGTTGGTCAAGGTTCGTTGGGAGGAATAGGATTCAAGAGGAGACCTGAGCCGAGCAAGGATTAGTATTCGAGGTTTTGTTACGATGACATTGGACATGTCAGATTATGACTTGAATTCGGGGACGAATTCCTTGTAAGTGGGGGAGAATTGTAACGATCCAAATTTCGGTCTCGGAACTCGTTAGCTGGCTAAGGCCCAAGCAATACATCAAAACTAAAATGTTTGTTTATAAATACCCCATCTTCACATTGTTTTCTCCACCTGCATCAAAAGAAATCAGAAAAGTTAGAGAGAAGAAAAAGTGAAAAAGAGAGAGAGTGAGAGAAAGAAAGATAGGAACCACTGCATGCTGCCACCAGGAGTCCTCGCCGGAGCCACCGCACGCCAGGACATCGTCAAGCTCGTCATCACCATCAACCGCAGCTGAGTATCGTCGGAAACCGCCGCCTCTTAAGCTTTGTTTTCGTCCGTTCAGTATATCGGCCATATCTTCTTAACCGTTGAGAATCTCGCGCATGCAGAGCCACCATCGTGTTCCTCTCGTCGAGACGAAGCCGTAGCCACCGACCACGCCGCAATCGGAGTCCGGACGAAGCCGCTAGAGCCTCCGGAAGTTTCGCCTCTGTGCGCGCGTGCGTTTCACGCGCCACCGCCGGAAATCGTCTCCGCCGCTTTAGCCGCCGTCCTCCGCCGCCGAACCACCGCCTCACCACCACCGGAACGCCGTCGCTGCCGCCGTGCTCCGCCTTCTGTCGCCGCCGTCGTCCGCCGTCACCACCGGTAAGCCATCGCCGTCGCCGTCGGTGACCGTCGCCGGTGACTCGCCGACGACTCGCCAACTCGGCTGAGTCGACCCGGTGAGTCAACTCGGTTGACTCGGTTACCCGCTGGTTTGACTGGTTTGACCGGTTTAAATTGATTTCGTTTCGGTTAGGGTAAACCGGTCGGTTAGGACAAATTGATTTCTGGTCAAGGGTTGACCGGATTGACCTTTGACCATCGAGTTGACTTTTCCATAAACCTTGACCAGACCCGTTTTAAACCGTTCGAAAGGCGTTCTGACTCGATTTTTTTCCCTGATTTCAGATTTGGAGTCTATTTGAGCATCTGGAGTTCATAGGGACCACTTCTTCTTGTTGCTAAGGTGAGGGCTACTCCGTTAAATCCCGAGCTAGTTTAGTACTACCATTATGGAAAGTTTAGTTTCGAAACATGATCCGTCTCTGTGAATCGAGTCTGTTTGAGAGTCTTGCTTGTTCATTATTGATATTGATTGTTAACCGGAATTAGGATAATAGAGGATTCAACGATTGTGTGAAATGATTGATGCTAAGAACTGCTATATATATGTATATACATAGTTATGAGTAGGGATTATGTGATGAGGGCGTGAGTTCAGAGATGTCTGAGCTTCGACGCTACGGTGTGGTATGGGCGTGAGTTCAGAGATGTTTGAGCTTCGACGCTACTGTTTGGGGCGTGGTGCAGAGACGTTTGCATTCGACGCTACGATGGGCGGGGGTACAGAGACAGACTGTACTAGCGACGCTTCGAGTATATGTATATATCCTTATGAGGAGATGCGTGGTGCATAGAGTAGCTATGTACTATAAGCGCATGAGTTGTAACGGCTAGTCCTCTAGCCGCATATTGATTGTTCTGTGTGGTGTAATAGGCACCGTGTTTGTTTCATGCTAGAGCTATGCCTACATTTTAGTAGTGCTATGAACTCAGTCTGTGGTTTGCGGTTTAGCATCCCATACCTCGCTGGGCAACTCCCCTGTTGCTCACCCCTCCTTCTTTCCCCCTTTCAGGTGAGACCGACGAGCAGGAGTGATTATCGGACCGGTGCTATTGGGCTTTTGGGCTTCTATCGCTTTTATCGTTATTGGGCTTTTAGGCCTTTGGGCTTTTATCGTTTATGTTATTTCTTATTTCAGACTTATACCGTTATCTTTATTTCGGATGTTATTTTATATTATGGATTTCCAGCGTGGACGTTGACTTTTATATTTATAAATGGAGATTTCAGAAACTATAATTTATCGCATCATTTTATTATTATTTCGAAAGTGACGGGTGTCACATTATCCCACTTTCAAATCAGGTGATTCCAGTTTTCCAGTTTGGAAATAAGACAGCTTTTTCGTCGTTCCAATCAAACCAGGATGAATCACTTTGTGAGAAGGTTGATTTGGATACATAAAGTGGTGGAGAATAACCAGGAAGTTGAATAAATCTCATAGGAGTTGGGATGAAGAAATTATCCCACTTTCAAATAAGGTGATTCCAGTTTCCCAGTTTGGAAATAGGACAGGTTTTTCGTCGTTCCAATCAAACCAGGATGAATCACTTTGTGAAAAGCTTGATTTGGATACGTATAGTGGTGGAGAATCACCAGGAAGTTTAATAAATCTCATAGGAGTTGGGATGAAGAAATTATCCCACTTTCAAATCAGGTGAGTCCAGTTTCCCAGTTTGGGAATAGCACATCTTCTTCGTCGTTCTAATCAAACCAGGATGAATCACTTGGTGAGAAGCTTGATGTGGGTACATAAAGTGGTGGAGAATAACCAGGAAGTTGAATAAATCTCATAGGAGTTGGGATGAAGAAATTATCCCAGTTTCAAATCAGGTGATTCCAGTTTCCCAATTTGGGAATAGGACAGCTTGTTCGTTGTTCCAATCAAACCAGGATGAATCACTTGGTGAGAAGCTTGATTTGGATACATAAAGTGGTGGAGAATCACCAGGAAGTTGAATAAATCTCATAGGAGTTGGGATGAAGAAGTTATCCCACTTTCAAATCAGCTGATTCCAGTTTCCCAATTTGGGAATAGGACAGCTTGTTCGTCGTTCCAATCAAACCAGGATGAATCACTTGGTGAAAAGCTTGATTTGGATACATAAAGTGGTGGAGAATCACCAGGGAGTTGAATAAATTTCATAGGAGTTGGATGAAGAAGTTATCCCACTTTCAAATCAGGTCATTCCAGTTTCCCAGTTTGGGAATAGGACAGCTTGTTCGTCGTTCCAATCAAAACAGGATGAATCACTTGGTGAAAAGCTTGATGTGGATACATAAAGTGGTGGAGAATCACCAGGAAGTAGAATAAATCTCATAGGAGTTGGGATGAAGAAGTTATCCCACTTTCAAATCTGGTGATTCCAGTTTCCCAGTTTGGGAATAGCACAGCTTCTTCGCCGTTCCAATCAAACCAGGATGAATCACTTTGTAAGAAGCTTTTTTTTGATACATAAAGTGGTGGAGAATCACCAGGAAGTTGAATAAATCTTATAGGAGTTGGGATGAAGAAGTTATTCCACTTTCAAATCAGGTGATTCCAGTTTCCCAGTTTGGGAATAGCACAGCTTCTTCGTCGTTCCAATCAAACCAGGATGAATCACTTTGTAACAAGCTTGATTTGGATACACAAAGTGGTGGAGAATCACCAGGAAGTTGAATAAATATCATAGGAGTTGGCATGAAGAAGTTATCCCACTTTCAAATCAGGTGATTCCAGTTTCCCAGTTTGGGAATAGCACAGCTTCTTCGTCGTTCCAATCAAACCAGGATGAATCACTTTGTAAGAAGCTTGATTTGGATACATAAAGTGGTGGAGAATTACCTGGAAGTTGAATAAATCTCAAAGGAGTTGGGATGAAGAAGTTATCCCACCTTCAAATAACGTGATTCCAGTTTCCCAGTTTGGGAATAGCACAGCTTCTTCGTCGTTCCAATCAAACCAGGATGAATCACTTTGTAAGAAGCTTGATTTGGAAACATAAAGTGGTTTAGAATCACCAGGAAGTTGATTAAAGCTCATAGGAGTTGGAATGAAGAAATTATCCCACTTTCAAATCAGGTGATTCCAGTTTCCCAGTTTGGGAATAGCACAGCTTCTTCGTCGTTCTAATCAAACCAGGATGAATCACTTTGTAAGAAACTTGATTTGGATACATAAAGTGGTGTAGAATCACCAGGAAGTTTAATAAATCTCATAGGAGTTGGGATGAAGAAATTATCCCACTTTCAAATCAGGTGATTCCAGTTTCTCAGTTTGGAAATAGGACAGGTTTTTCGTCGTTCCAATCAAACCAGGATGAATCACTTTGTGAAAAGCTTGATTTGGATACGTAAGGTGGTGGAAAATCACCAGGAAGTTGAATAAATCTCATAGGAGTTGGCATGAAGAAGTTATCCCACTTTCAAATCAGCTGATTCCAGTTTCCCAATTTGGGAATAGCACAGCTTCTTCATCGTTCCAATCAAACCAGGATGAATCACTTTGTGAGAAGCTTAATTTGGATACATAGAGTGGTGGAGAATCACCTGGAAGTTGAATAAATCTCATAGGAGTTGGGATGAAGAAGTTATCCCACTTTCAAATCAGGTGATTCCAGTTTCCCAGTTTGGAAATAAGACAGCTTTTTCGTCGTTCCAATCAAACCAGGATGAATCACTTTGTGAGAAGCTTGATTTGGATACATAAAGTGGTGGAGAATCACCTGGAAGTTGAATAAATCTCATAGGAGTTGGGATGAAGAAGTTATCCCACTTTCAAATCAGGTGATTCCAGTTTCCCAGTTTGGAAATAAGACTGCTTTTTCGTCGTTCCAATCAAACCAGGATGAATCACTTTGTGAGAAGCTTGATTTGGATACATAAAGTGGTGGAGAATAACCAGGAAGTTGAATAAATCTCATAGGAGTTGGGATGAAGAAGTTATCCCACTTTCAAATCAGGTGATTCCAGTTTCCCAGTTTGGAAATAAGACAGCTTTTTCGTCGTTCCAATCAAACCAGGATGAATCACTTTGTGAGAAGCTTGATTTGGATACATAAAGTGGTGGAGAATAACCACGAAGTTGAATAAATCTCATAGGAGTTGGGATGAAGAAATTATCCCACTTTCAAATCAGGTGATTCCAGTTTCCGAGTTTGGAAATAGGACAGGTTATTCGTCGTTCCAATCAAACCGGGATGAATCACTTTGTGAGAAGCTTGATTTGGATACATAAAGTGGTGGAGAATAACCAGGAAGTTGAATAAATCTCATAAGAGTTGGGATGAAGAAATTATCCCAGTTTCAAATCAGGGGATTCCAGTTTCCCAATTTGGGAATAGGACAGCTTGTTCGTTGTTCCAATCAAACCAGGATGAATCACTTGGTGAGAAGCTTGATTTGGATACATAAAGTAATGGAGAATCACCAGGAAGTTGAATAAATCTCATAGGAGTTGGGATGAAGAAGTTATCCCACTTTCAAATCAGGTGATTCCAGTTTCCCAATTTGGGAATAGGACAGCTTGTTCGTCGTTCCAATCAAACCAGGATGAATCACTTGGTGAAAAGCTTGATTTGGATACATAAAGTGGTGGAGAATCACCAGGAAGTTGAATAAATCTCATAGGAGTTGGGATGAAGAAGTTATCCCACTTTCAAATCAGGTCATTCCAGTTTCCCAGTTTGGGAATAGGACAGTGTTTTTGTCGTTCCAATCAAACCAGGATGAATCACTTTGTGAAAAGCTTGATTTGGATACGTATAGTGGTGGAGAATCACCAGGAAGTTTAATAAATCTCATAGGAGTTGGGATGAAGAAATTATCCCACTTTCAAATCAGGTGAGTCCAGTTTCCCAGTTTGGGAATAGCACATCTTCTTCGTCGTTCTAATCAAACCAGGATGAATCACTTGGTGAAAACTTTTTTTTGATACATAAAGTGGTGGAGAATCACCAGGAAGTTGAATAAATCTTAAAGGAGTTGGGATGAAGAAGTTATTCCACTTTCAAATCAGGTGATTCCAGTTTCCCAGTTTGGGAATAGCACAGCTTCTTTGTCGTTCCAATCAAACCAGGATGAATCACTTTGTAACAAGCTTGATTTGGATACACAAAGTGGTGGAGAATCACCAGGAAGTTGAATAAATATCATAGGAGTTGGCATGAAGAAGTTATCCCACTTTCAAATCATGTGTTTCCAGTTTCCCAGTTTGGGAATAGCACAGCTTCTTCGTCGTTCCAATCAAACCAGGATGAATCACTTTGTAAGAAGCTTGATTTGGATACATAAAGTGGTGGAGAATTACCAGGAAGTTGAATAAATCTCAAAGGAGTTGGGATGAAGAAGTTATCCCACTTTCAAATAACGTGATTCCAGTTTTCCAGTTTGGGAATAGCACAGCTTCTTCGTCGTTCCAATCAAACCAGGATGAATCACTTTGTGAGAAGCTTGATTTGGATACATAAAGTGGTGGAGAATAACAAGGAAGTTGAATAAATCTCATAGGAGTTGGGATGAAGAAGTTATCCCACTTTCAAATCAGGTGATTCCAATTTCCTAGTTTGGAAATAAGACAGCTTTTTCGTCGTTCCAATCAAACCAGGATGAATCACTTTGTGAGAAGCTTGATTTGGATACATAAAGTGGTGGAGAATAACCAGGAAGTTGAATAAATCTCATAGGAGTTGGGATGAAGAAATTATCCCACTTTCAAATCAGGTGATTCCAGTTTCCCAGTTTGGAAATAGGACAGGTTTTTCGTCGTTCCAATCAAACCAGGATGAATCACTTTGTGAAAAGCTTGATTTGGATACGTATAGTGGTGGAGAATCACCAGGAAGTTTAATAAATCTCATAGGAGTTGGGATGAAGAAGTTATCCCACTTTCAAATCAGGTGATTCCAGTTTCCCAGTTTGGGAATAGCACAGCTTCTTCGTCGTCGTTCTAATCAAACCAGGATGAATCACTTTGTAAGAAACTTGATTTGGATACATAAAGTGGTGGAGAATCACCAGGAAGTTGAATAAATCTCATAGGAGTTGGCAAGAAGAAGTTATCCCACTTTCAAATCAGGTGATTCCAGTTTCCCAGTTTGAGAATTGCACAGCTTTTTCGTCGTTCCAATCAAACCGGGATGAATCACTTTGTGAGAAGCTTCATTTGGATACATAAGGTGGTGGAAAATCACCAGGAAGTTGAATAAATCTCATAGGAGTTGGCATGAAGAAGTTATCCCACTTTCAAATCAGGTGATTCCAGTTTCCCAATTTGGGAATAGCACAGCTTCTTCGTCGTTCCAATCAAACCAGGATGAATCACTTTGTGAGAAGCTTGATTTGGATACATAGAGTGGTGGAGAATCACCAGGAAGTTGAATAAATCTCATAGGAGTTGGCATGAAGAAATTATCCCACTTTCAAATCAGGTGATTCCAGTTTCCCAGTTTGGAAATAGCACAGCTTTTTCGTCGTTTCAATCAAACCAGGATGAATCACTTTGTGAGAAGCTTGATTTGGATACATAAAGTGGTGGAGAATCACCAGGAAGTTGAATAAATCTCATAGGAGTTGGGATGAAGAAGTTATCCCACTTTCAAATCAGGTGATTCCAGTTTCCCAGTTTGGGAATAGCACAGCTTCTTCGTCGTTCCAATCAAACCAGGATGAATCACTTTGTGAGAAGCTTGATTTGGATACATAAAGTGGTGGAGAATCACCAGGAAGTTGAATAAATCTCATAGGAGTTGGGATGAAGAAGTTATCCCACTTTCAAATCAGGTGATTCCAGTTTCCCAGTTTGGAAATAGCACAGCTTCTTCGTCGTTCCAATCAAACCAGGATGAATCACTTTGTGAGAAGCTTGATTTGGATACATAAAGTGGTGGAGAATCACCAGGAAGTTGAATAAATCTCATAGGAGTTGGGATGAAGAAGTTATCCCACTTTCAAATCAGGTGATTCCAGTTTCCCAGTTTGGGAATAGCACAGCTTCTTCGTCGTTCCAATCAAACCAGGATGAATCACTTTGTGAGAAGCTTGATTTGGATACATAAAGTGGTGGAGAATCACCAGGAAGTTGAATAAATCTCATAGGAGTTGGGATGAAGAAGTTATCCCACTTTCAAATCAGGTGATTCCAGTTTCCCAGTTTGGGAATAGCACAGCTTCTTCGTCGTTCCAATCAAACCAGGATGAATCACTTTGTGAGAAGCTTGATTTGGATACATAAAGTGGTGGAGAATCACCAGGAAGTTGAATAAATCTCATAGGAGTTGGGATGAAGAAGTTATCCCACTTTCAAATCAGGTGATTCCAGTTTCCCAGTTTGGGAATAGCACAGCTTCTTCGTCGTTCCAATCAAACCAGGATGAATCACTTTGTGAGAAGCTTGATTTGGATACATAAAGTGGTGGAGAATCACCAGGAAGTTGAATAAATCTCATAGGAGTTGGGATGAAGAAGTTATCCCACTTTCAAATCAGGTGATTCCAGTTTCCCAGTTTGGGAATAGCACAGCTTCTTCGTCGTTCCAATCAAACCAGGATGAATCACTTTGTGAGAAGCTTGATTTGGATACATAAAGTGGTGGAGAATCACCAGGAAGTTGAATAAATCTCATAGGAGTTGGGATGAAGAAGTTATCCCACTTTCAAATCAGGTGATTCCAGTTTCCCAGTTTGGGAATAGCACAGCTTCTTCGTCGTTCCAATCAAACCAGGATGAATCACTTTGTGAGAAGCTTGATTTGGATACATAAAGTGGTGGAGAATCACCAGGAAGTTGAATAAATCTCATAGGAGTTGGGATGAAGAAGTTATCCCACTTTCAAATCAGGTGATTCCAGTTTCCCAGTTTGGGAATAGCACAGCTTCTTCGTCGTTCCAATCAAACCAGGATGAATCACTTTGTGAGAAGCTTGATTTGGATACATAAAGTGGTGGAGAATCACCAGGAAGTTGAATAAATCTCATAGGAGTTGGGATGAAGAAGTTATCCCACTTTCAAATCAGGTGATTCCAGTTTCCCAGTTTGGGAATAGCACAGCTTCTTCGTCGTTCCAATCAAACCAGGATGAATCACTTTGTGAGAAGCTTGATTTGGATACATAAAGTGGTGGAGAATCACCAGGAAGTTGAATAAATCTCATAGGAGTTGGGATGAAGAAGTTATCCCACTTTCAAATCAGGTGATTCCAGTTTCCCAGTTTGGGAATAGCACAGCTTCTTCGTCGTTCCAATCAAACCAGGATGAATCACTTTGTGAGAAGCTTGATTTGGATACATAAAGTGGTGGAGAATCACCAGGAAGTTGAATAAATCTCATAGGAGTTGGGATGAAGAAGTTATCCCACTTTCAAATCAGGTGATTCCAGTTTCCCAGTTTGGGAATAGCACAGCTTCTTCGTCGTTCCAATCAAACCAGGATGAATCACTTTGTGAGAAGCTTGATTTGGATACATAAAGTGGTGGAGAATCACCAGGAAGTTGAATAAATCTCATAGGAGTTGGGATGAAGAAGTTATCCCACTTTCAAATCAGGTGATTCCAGTTTCCCAGTTTGGGAATAGCACAGCTTCTTCGTCGTTCCAATCAAACCAGGATGAATCACTTTGTGAGAAGCTTGATTTGGATACATAAAGTGGTGGAGAATCACCAGGAAGTTGAATAAATCTCATAGGAGTTGGGATGAAGAAGTTATCCCACTTTCAAATCAGGTGATTCCAGTTTCCCAGTTTGGGAATAGCACAGCTTCTTCGTCGTTCCAATCAAACCAGGATGAATCACTTTGTGAGAAGCTTGATTTGGATACATAAAGTGGTGGAGAATCACCAGGAAGTTGAATAAATCTCATAGGAGTTGGGATGAAGAAGTTATCCCACTTTCAAATCAGGTGATTCCAGTTTCCCAGTTTGGGAATAGCACAGCTTCTTCGTCGTTCCAATCAAACCAGGATGAATCACTTTGTGAGAAGCTTGATTTGGATACATAAAGTGGTGGAGAATCACCAGGAAGTTGAATAAATCTCATAGGAGTTGGGATGAAGAAGTTATCCCACTTTCAAATCAGGTGATTCCAGTTTCCCAGTTTGGGAATAGCACAGCTTCTTCGTCGTTCCAATCAAACCAGGATGAATCACTTTGTGAGAAGCTTGATTTGGATACATAAAGTGGTGGAGAATCACCAGGAAGTTGAATAAATCTCATAGGAGTTGGGATGAAGAAGTTATCCCACTTTCAAATCAGGTGATTCCAGTTTCCCAGTTTGGGAATAGCACAGCTTCTTCGTCGTTCCAATCAAACCAGGATGAATCACTTTGTGAGAAGCTTGATTTGGATACATAAAGTGGTGGAGAATCACCAGGAAGTTGAATAAATCTCATAGGAGTTGGGATGAAGAAGTTATCCCACTTTCAAATCAGGTGATTCCAGTTTCCCAGTTTGGGAATAGCACAGCTTCTTCGTCGTTCCAATCAAACCAGGATGAATCACTTTGTGAGAAGCTTGATTTGGATACATAAAGTGGTGGAGAATCACCAGGAAGTTGAATAAATCTCATAGGAGTTGGGATGAAGAAGTTATCCCACTTTCAAATCAGGTGATTCCAGTTTCCCAGTTTGGGAATAGCACAGCTTCTTCGTCGTTCCAATCAAACCAGGATGAATCACTTTGTGAGAAGCTTGATTTGGATACATAAAGTGGTGGAGAATCACCAGGAAGTTGAATAAATCTCATAGGAGTTGGGATGAAGAAGTTATCCCACTTTCAAATCAGGTGATTCCAGTTTCCCAGTTTGGGAATAGCACAGCTTCTTCGTCGTTCCAATCAAACCAGGATGAATCACTTTGTGAGAAGCTTGATTTGGATACATAAAGTGGTGGAGAATCACCAGGAAGTTGAATAAATCTCATAGGAGTTGGGATGAAGAAGTTATCCCACTTTCAAATCAGGTGATTCCAGTTTCCCAGTTTGGGAATAGCACAGCTTCTTCGTCGTTCCAATCAAACCAGGATGAATCACTTTGTGAGAAGCTTGATTTGGATACATAAAGTGGTGGAGAATCACCAGGAAGTTGAATAAATCTCATAGGAGTTGGGATGAAGAAGTTATCCCACTTTCAAATCAGGTGATTCCAGTTTCCCAGTTTGGGAATAGCACAGCTTCTTCGTCGTTCCAATCAAACCAGGATGAATCACTTTGTGAGAAGCTTGATTTGGATACATAAAGTGGTGGAGAATCACCAGGAAGTTGAATAAATCTCATAGGAGTTGGGATGAAGAAGTTATCCCACTTTCAAATCAGGTGATTCCAGTTTCCCAGTTTGGGAATAGCACAGCTTCTTCGTCGTTCCAATCAAACCAGGATGAATCACTTTGTGAGAAGCTTGATTTGGATACATAAAGTGGTGGAGAATCACCAGGAAGTTGAATAAATCTCATAGGAGTTGGGATGAAGAAGTTATCCCACTTTCAAATCAGGTGATTCCAGTTTCCCAGTTTGGGAATAGCACAGCTTCTTCGTCGTTCCAATCAAACCAGGATGAATCACTTTGTGAGAAGCTTGATTTGGATACATAAAGTGGTGGAGAATCACCAGGAAGTTGAATAAATCTCATAGGAGTTGGGATGAAGAAGTTATCCCACTTTCAAATCAGGTGATTCCAGTTTCCCAGTTTGGGAATAGCACAGCTTCTTCGTCGTTCCAATCAAACCAGGATGAATCACTTTGTGAGAAGCTTGATTTGGATACATAAAGTGGTGGAGAATCACCAGGAAGTTGAATAAATCTCATAGGAGTTGGGATGAAGAAGTTATCCCACTTTCAAATCAGGTGATTCCAGTTTCCCAGTTTGGGAATAGCACAGCTTCTTCGTCGTTCCAATCAAACCAGGATGAATCACTTTGTGAGAAGCTTGATTTGGATACATAAAGTGGTGGAGAATCACCAGGAAGTTGAATAAATCTCATAGGAGTTGGGATGAAGAAGTTATCCCACTTTCAAATCAGGTGATTCCAGTTTCCCAGTTTGGGAATAGCACAGCTTCTTCGTCGTTCCAATCAAACCAGGATGAATCACTTTGTGAGAAGCTTGATTTGGATACATAAAGTGGTGGAGAATCACCAGGAAGTTGAATAAATCTCATAGGAGTTGGGATGAAGAAGTTATCCCACTTTCAAATCAGGTGATTCCAGTTTCCCAGTTTGGGAATAGCACAGCTTCTTCGTCGTTCCAATCAAACCAGGATGAATCACTTTGTGAGAAGCTTGATTTGGATACATAAAGTGGTGGAGAATCACCAGGAAGTTGAATAAATCTCATAGGAGTTGGGATGAAGAAGTTATCCCACTTTCAAATCAGGTGATTCCAGTTTCCCAGTTTGGGAATAGCACAGCTTCTTCGTCGTTCCAATCAAACCAGGATGAATCACTTTGTGAGAAGCTTGATTTGGATACATAAAGTGGTGGAGAATCACCAGGAAGTTGAATAAATCTCATAGGAGTTGGGATGAAGAAGTTATCCCACTTTCAAATCAGGTGATTCCAGTTTCCCAGTTTGGGAATAGCACAGCTTCTTCGTCGTTCCAATCAAACCAGGATGAATCACTTTGTGAGAAGCTTGATTTGGATACATAAAGTGGTGGAGAATCACCAGGAAGTTGAATAAATCTCATAGGAGTTGGGATGAAGAAGTTATCCCACTTTCAAATCAGGTGATTCCAGTTTCCCAGTTTGGGAATAGCACAGCTTCTTCGTCGTTCCAATCAAACCAGGATGAATCACTTTGTGAGAAGCTTGATTTGGATACATAAAGTGGTGGAGAATCACCAGGAAGTTGAATAAATCTCATAGGAGTTGGGATGAAGAAGTTATCCCACTTTCAAATCAGGTGATTCCAGTTTCCCAGTTTGGGAATAGCACAGCTTCTTCGTCGTTCCAATCAAACCAGGATGAATCACTTTGTGAGAAGCTTGATTTGGATACATAAAGTGGTGGAGAATCACCAGGAAGTTGAATAAATCTCATAGGAGTTGGGATGAAGAAGTTATCCCACTTTCAAATCAGGTGATTCCAGTTTCCCAGTTTGGGAATAGCACAGCTTCTTCGTCGTTCCAATCAAACCAGGATGAATCACTTTGTGAGAAGCTTGATTTGGATACATAAAGTGGTGGAGAATCACCAGGAAGTTGAATAAATCTCATAGGAGTTGGGATGAAGAAGTTATCCCACTTTCAAATCAGGTGATTCCAGTTTCCCAGTTTGGGAATAGCACAGCTTCTTCGTCGTTCCAATCAAACCAGGATGAATCACTTTGTGAGAAGCTTGATTTGGATACATAAAGTGGTGGAGAATCACCAGGAAGTTGAATAAATCTCATAGGAGTTGGGATGAAGAAGTTATCCCACTTTCAAATCAGGTGATTCCAGTTTCCCAGTTTGGGAATAGCACAGCTTCTTCGTCGTTCCAATCAAACCAGGATGAATCACTTTGTGAGAAGCTTGATTTGGATACATAAAGTGGTGGAGAATCACCAGGAAGTTGAATAAATCTCATAGGAGTTGGGATGAAGAAGTTATCCCACTTTCAAATCAGGTGATTCCAGTTTCCCAGTTTGGGAATAGCACAGCTTCTTCGTCGTTCCAATCAAACCAGGATGAATCACTTTGTGAGAAGCTTGATTTGGATACATAAAGTGGTGGAGAATCACCAGGAAGTTGAATAAATCTCATAGGAGTTGGGATGAAGAAGTTATCCCACTTTCAAATCAGGTGATTCCAGTTTCCCAGTTTGGGAATAGCACAGCTTCTTCGTCGTTCCAATCAAACCAGGATGAATCACTTTGTGAGAAGCTTGATTTGGATACATAAAGTGGTGGAGAATCACCAGGAAGTTGAATAAATCTCATAGGAGTTGGGATGAAGAAGTTATCCCACTTTCAAATCAGGTGATTCCAGTTTCCCAGTTTGGGAATAGCACAGCTTCTTCGTCGTTCCAATCAAACCAGGATGAATCACTTTGTGAGAAGCTTGATTTGGATACATAAAGTGGTGGAGAATCACCAGGAAGTTGAATAAATCTCATAGGAGTTGGGATGAAGAAGTTATCCCACTTTCAAATCAGGTGATTCCAGTTTCCCAGTTTGGGAATAGCACAGCTTCTTCGTCGTTCCAATCAAACCAGGATGAATCACTTTGTGAGAAGCTTGATTTGGATACATAAAGTGGTGGAGAATCACCAGGAAGTTGAATAAATCTCATAGGAGTTGGGATGAAGAAGTTATCCCACTTTCAAATCAGGTGATTCCAGTTTCCCAGTTTGGGAATAGCACAGCTTCTTCGTCGTTCCAATCAAACCAGGATGAATCACTTTGTGAGAAGCTTGATTTGGATACATAAAGTGGTGGAGAATCACCAGGAAGTTGAATAAATCTCATAGGAGTTGGGATGAAGAAGTTATCCCACTTTCAAATCAGGTGATTCCAGTTTCCCAGTTTGGGAATAGCACAGCTTCTTCGTCGTTCCAAAGGATATCTGAAGCTTTCAATAAGGTGGGTGAATTTCCAGTAATCCCAGTTTGGGAAATTAATAGCACAGCTTCTTCGTCGTTCCAATCAAACCAGGATGAATCACTTTGAGAAGCTTGATTTGGATACATAAAGTGGTGGAGAATCACCAGGAAGTTGAATAAATCTCATAGGAGTTGGGATGAAGAAGTTATCCCACTTTCAAATCAGGTGATTCCAGTTTCCCAGTTTGGGAATAGCACAGCTTCATCGTCGTTCCAATCAAACCAGGATGAATCACTTTGTGAGAAGCTTGATTTGGATACATAAAGTGGTGGAGAATCACCAGGAAGTTGAATAAATCTCATAGGAGTTGGGGATGAAGAAGTTATCCCACTTTCAAATCAGGTGATTCCAGTTTCCCAGTTTGGGAATAGCACAGCTTCTTCGTCGTTCCAATCAAACCAGGATGAATCACTTTGTGAGAAGCTTGATTTGGATACATAAAGTGGTGGAGAATCACCAGGAGAGTTGAATAAATCTCATAGGAGTTGGGATGAAGAAGTTATCCCACTTTCAAATCAGGTGATTCCAGTTTCCCAGTTTGGGAATAGCACAGCTTCTTCGTCGTTCCAATCAAACCAGGATGAATCACTTTGTGAGAAGCTTGATTTGGATACATAAAGTGGTGGAGAGATCACCAGGAAGTTGAATAAATCTCATAGGAGTTGGGAAAGAAGTTATCCCACTTTCAAATCAGGTGATTCCAGTTTCCCAGTTTGGGAATAGCACAGCTTCTTCGTCGTTCCAATCAAACCAGGATGAATCACTTTGTGAGAAGCTTGATTTGGATACATAAAGTGGTGGAGAATCACCAGGAAGTTGAATAAATCTCATAGGAGTTGGGATGAAGAAGTTATCCCACTTTCAAATCAGGTGATTCCAGTTTCCCAGTTTGGGAATAGCACAGCTTCTTCGTCGTTCCAATCAAACCAGGATGAATCACTTTGTGAGAAGCTTGATTTGGATACATAAAGTGGTGGAGAATCACCAGGAAGAGGAAGTTGAATAAATCTCATAGGAGTTGGGATGAAGAAGTTATCCCACTTTCAAATCAGGTGATTCCAGTTTCCCAGTTTGGGATAGCACAGCTTCTTCGTCGTTCCAATCAAACCAGGATGAATCACTTTGTGAGAAGCTTGATTTGGATACATAAAGTGGTGGAGAATCACCAGGAAGTTGAATAAATCTCATAGGAGTTGGGATGAAGAAGTTATCCCACTTTCAAATCAGGTGATTCCAGTTTCCCAGTTTGGGAATAGCACAGCTTCTTCGTCGTTCCAATCAAACCAGGATGAATCACTTTGTGAGAAGCTTGATTTGGATACATAAAGTGGTGGAGAATCACCAGGAAGTTGAATAAATCTCATAGGAGTTGGGATGAAGAAGTTATCCCACTTTCAAATCAGGTGATTCCAGTTTCCCAGTTTGGGAATAGCACAGCTTCTTCGTCGTTCCAATCAAACCAGGATGAATCACTTTGTGAGAAGCTTGATTTGGATACATAAAGTGGTGGAGAATCACCAGGAAGTTGAATAAATCTCATAGGAGTTGGGATGAAGAAGTTATCCCACTTTCAAATCAGGTGATTCCAGTTTCCCAGTTTGGGAATAGCACAGCTTCTTCGTCGTTCCAATCAAACCAGGATGAATCACTTTGTGAGAAGCTTGATTTGGATACATAAAGTGGTGGAGAATCACCAGGAAGTTGAATAAATCTCATAGGAGTTGGGATGAAGAAGTTATCCCACTTTCAAATCAGGTGATTCCAGTTTCCCAGTTTGGGAATAGCACAGCTTCTTCGTCGTTCCAATCAAACCAGGATGAATCACTTTGTGAGAAGCTTGATTTGGATACATAAAGTGGTGGAGAATCACCAGGAAGTTGAATAAATCTCATAGGAGTTGGGATGAAGAAGTTATCCCACTTTCAAATCAGGTGATTCCAGTTTCCCAGTTTGGGAATAGCACAGCTTCTTCGTCGTTCCAATCAAACCAGGATGAATCACTTTGTGAGAAGCTTGATTTGGATACATAAAGTGGTGGAGAATCACCAGGAAGTTGAATAAATCTCATAGGAGTTGGGATGAAGAAGTTATCCCACTTTCAAATCAGGTGATTCCAGTTTCCCAGTTTGGGAATAGCACAGCTTCTTCGTCGTTCCAATCAAACCAGGATGAATCACTTTGTGAGAAGCTTGATTTGGATACATAAAGTGGTGGAGAATCACCAGGAAGTTGAATAAATCTCATAGGAGTTGGGATGAAGAAGTTATCCCACTTTCAAATCAGGTGATTCCAGTTTCCCAGTTTGGGAATAGCACAGCTTCTTCGTCGTTCCAATCAAACCAGGATGAATCACTTTGTGAGAAGCTTGATTTGGATACATAAAGTGGTGGAGAATCACCAGGAAGTTGAATAAATCTCATAGGAGTTGGGATGAAGAAGTTATCCCACTTTCAAATCAGGTGATTCCAGTTTCCCAGTTTGGGAATAGCACAGCTTCTTCGTCGTTCCAATCAAACCAGGATGAATCACTTTGTGAGAAGCTTGATTTGGATACATAAAGTGGTGGAGAATCACCAGGAAGTTGAATAAATCTCATAGGAGTTGGGGAAAAGAAGTTATCCCACTTTCAAATCAGGTGATTCCAGTTTCCAGTTTGGGAATAGCACAGCTTCTTCGTCGTTCCAGATCCACTTTCAATAAGGTGATTCAGTATCCCAGTTTGGAATAGCACAGCTTCTTCGTCGTTCCAATCAAACAGGAGATCTCTTGTGAGAAGCTTGATTTGGATACATAAAAGTGGGTGGAGAATCACCAGGAAGTTGAATAAATCTCATAGGAGTTGGGATGAAGAAGTTATCCCACTTTCAAATCAGGTGATTCCAGTTTCCCAGTTTGGGAATAGCACAGCTTCTTCGTCGTTCCAATCAAACCAGGATGAATCTTTGTGAGAAGCTTGATTTGGATACATAAAGTGGTGGAGAATCACCAGGAAGTTGAATAAATCTCATAGGAGTTGGGATGAAGAAGTTATCCCACTTTCAAATCAGGTGATTCCAGTTTCCCAGTTTGGGAATAGCACAGCTTCTTCGTCGTTCCAATCAAACCAGGATGAATCACTTTGTGAGAAGCTTGATTTGGATACATAAAGTGGTGGAGAATCACCAGAAGAGAATTGAATAAATCTCATAGGAGTTGGGATGAAGAAGTTATCCCACTTTCAAATCAGGTGATTCCAGTTTCCCAGTTTGGGAATAGCACAGCTTCTTCGTCGTTCCAATCAAACCAGGATGAATCACTTTGTGAGAAGCTTGATTTGGATACATAAAGTGGTGGAGAATCACCAGGAAGTTGAATAAATCTCATAGGAGGGGGAAAAGAAGTTATCCCACTTTCAAATCAGGTGATTCCAGTTTCCCAGTTTGGGAATAGCACAGCTTCTTCGTCGTTCCAATCAAACCAGGATGAATCACTTTGTGAGAAGCTTGATTTGGATACATAAAGTGGTGGAGAATCACCAGGAAGTTGAATAAATCTCATAGGAGTTGGGATGAAGAAGTTATCCCACTTTCAAATCAGGTGATTCCAGTTTCCCAGTTTGGGAATAGCACAGCTTCTTCGTCGTTCCAATCAAACCAGGATGAATCACTTTGTGAGAAGCTTGATTTGGATACATAAAGTGGTGGAGAATCACCAGGAAGTTGAATAAATCTCATAGGAGTTGGGATGAAGAAGTTATCCCACTTTCAAATCAGGTGATTCCAGTTTCCCAGTTTGGGAATAGCACAGCTTCTTCGTCGTTCCAATCAAACCAGGATGAATCACTGTGAGAGAGCTTGATTTGGATACATAAAGTGGTGGAGAATCACCAGGAAGTTGAATAAATCTCATAGGAGTTGGGATGAAGAAGTTATCCCACTTTCAAATCAGGTGATTCCAGTTTCCCAGTTTGGGAATAGCACAGCTTCTTCGTCGTTCCAATCAAACCAGGATGAATCACTTTGTGAGAAGCTTGATTTGGATACATAAAGTGGTGGAGAATCACCAGGAAGTTGAATAAATCTCATAGGAGTTGGGATGAAGAAGTTATCCCACTTTCAAATCAGGTGATTCCAGTTTCCCAGTTTGGGAATAGCACAGCTTCTTCGTCGTTCCAATCAAACCAGGATGAATCACTTTGTGAGAAGCTTGATTTGGATACATAAAGTGGTGGAGAATCACCAGGAAGTTGAATAAATCTCATAGGAGTTGGATGAAGAAGTTATCCCACTTTCAAATCAGGTGATTCCAGTTTCCCAGTTTGGGAATAGCACAGCTTCTTCGTCGTTCCAATCAAACCAGGATGAATCACTTTGTGAGAAGCTTGATTTGGATACATAAAGTGGTGGAGAATCACCAGGAAGTTGAATAAATCTCATAGGAGTTGGGATGAAGAAGTTATCCCACTTTCAAATCAGGTGATTCCAGTTTCCCAGTTTGGGAATAGCACAGCTTCTTCGTCGTTCCAATCAAACCAGGATGAATCACTTTGTGAGAAGCTTGATTTGGATACATAAAGTGGTGGAGAATCACCAGGAAGTTGAATAAATCTCATAGGAGTTGGGATGAAGAAGTTATCCCACTTTCAAATCAGGTGATTCCAGTTTCCCAGTTTGGGAATAGCACAGCTTCTTCGTCGTTCCAATCAAACCAGGATGAATCACTTTGTGAGAAGCTTGATTTGGATACATAAAGTGGTGGAGAATCACCAGGAAGTTGAATAAATCTCATAGGAGTTGGGATGAAGAAGTTATCCCACTTTCAAATCAGGTGATTCCAGTTTCCCAGTTTGGGAATAGCACAGCTTCTTCGTCGTTCCAATCAAACCAGGATGAATCACTTTGTGAGAAGCTTGATTTGGATACATAAAGTGGTGGAGAATCACCAGGAAGTTGAATAAATCTCATAGGAGTTGGGATGAAGAAGTTATCCCACTTTCAAATCAGGTGATTCCAGTTTCCCAGTTTGGGAATAGCACAGCTTCTTCGTCGTTCCAATCAAACCAGGATGAATCACTTTGTGAGAAGCTTGATTTGGATACATAAAGTGGTGGAGAATCACCAGGAAGTGAATAAATCTCATAGGAGTTGGGATGAAGAAGTTATCCCACTTTCAAATCAGGTGATTCCAGTTTCCCAGTTTGGGAATAGCACAGCTTCTTCGTCGTTCCAATCAAACCAGGATGAATCACTTTGTGAGAAGCTTGATTTGGATACATAAAGTGGTGGAGAATCACCAGGAAGTTGAATAAATCTCATAGGAGTTGGGATGAAGAAGTTATCCCACTTTCAAATCAGGTGATTCCAGTTTCCCAGTTTGGGAATAGCACAGCTTCTTCGTCGTTCCAATCAAACCAGGATGAATCACTTTGTGAGAAGCTTGATTTGGATACAAAAGTGGTGGAGAATCACCAGGAAGTTGAATAAATCTCATAGGAGTTGGGATGAAGAAGTTATCCCACTTTTAAATCAGGTGATTCCAGTTTCCCAGTTTGGGAATAGCACCGCTTCGTCGTCGTTCAATCAAACCAGGATGAATCACTTTGTGAGAAGCTTGATTTGGATACATAAAGTAGTGGAGAAGCACCAGGAAGTTGAATAAATCTCATAGGAGTTGGGATGAAGAAGTTATCCCACTTTCAAATCAGGTGATTCCAGTTTCCTAGTTTGGGAATAGGACAGCTTCTTCGTCGTTCCATTCCAACCAGGATGAATCACTTTGTGAGAAGCTTGATTTGGATACATAAAGTGGTGGAGAATCACCAGGAAGTTGAATAAATCTCATAGGAGTTGGGATGAAGAAGTTATCCCACTTTCAAATCAGGTGATTCCAGTTTCCCAGTTTGGGAATAGCACAGCTTCTTCGTCGTTCCAATCAAACCAGGATGAATCACTTTGTGAGAAGCTTGATTTGGATACATAAAGTGGTGGAGAATCACCAGGAAGTTGAATAAATCTCATAGGAGTTGGGATGAAGAAGTTATCCCACTTTCAAATCAGGTGATTCCAGTTTCCCAGTTTGGGAATAGCACAGCTTCTTCGTCGTTCCAATCAAACCAGGATGAATCACTTTGTGAGAAGCTTGATTTGGATACATAAAGTGGTGGAGAATCACAGGAAGTTGAATAAATCTCATAGGAGTTGGGATGAAGAAGTTATCCCACTTTCAAATCAGGTGATTCCAGTTTCCCAGTTTGGGAATAGCACAGCTTCTTCGTCGTTCCAATCAAACCAGGATGAATCACTTTGTGAGAAGCTTGATTTGGATACATAAAGTGGTGGAGAATCACCAGGAAGTTGAATAAATCTCATAGGAGTTGGGATGAAGAAGTTATCCCACTTTCAAATCAGGTGATTCCAGTTTCCCAGTTTGGGAATAGCACAGCTTCTTCGTCGTTCCAATCAAACCAGGATGAATCACTTTGTGAGAAGCTTGATTTGGATACATAAAGTGGTGGAGAATCACCAGGAAGTTGAATAAATCTCATAGGAGTTGGGGATGAAGAAGTTATCCCACTTTCAAATCAGGTGATTCCAGTTTCCAGTTTGGGAATAGCACAGCTTCTTCGTCGTTCCAATCAAACCAGGATGAATCACTTTGTGAGAAGCTTGATTTGGATACATAAAGTGGTGGAGAATCACCAGGAAGTGTTGAATAAATCTCATAGGAGTTGGGATGAAGAAGTTATCCCACTTTCAAATCAGGTGATTCCAGTTTCCCAGTTTGGGAATAGCACAGCTTCTTCGTCGTTCCAATCAAACCAGGATGAATCACTTTGTGAGAAGCTTGATTTGGATACATAAAGTGGTGGAGAATCACCAGGAAGTTGAATAAATCTCATAGGAGTTGGGATGAAGAAGTTATCCCACTTTCAAATCAGGTGATTCCAGTTTCCCAGTTTGGGAATAGCACAGCTTCTTCGTCGTTCCAATCAAACCAGGATGAATCACTTTGTGAGAAGCTTGATTTGGATACATAAAGTGGTGGAGAATCACCAGGAAGTTGAATAAATCTCATAGGAGTTGGGATGAAGAAGTTATCCCACTTTCAAATCAGGTGATTCCAGTTTCCCAGTTTGGGAATAGCACAGCTTCTTCGTCGTTCCAATCAAACCAGGATGAATCACTTTGTGAGAAGCTTGATTTGGATACATAAAGTGGTGGAGAATCACCAGGAAGTTGAATAAATCTCATAGGAGTTGGGATGAAGAAGTTATCCCACTTTCAAATCAGGTGATTCCAGTTTCCCAGTTTGGGAATAGCACAGCTTCTTCGTCGTTCCAATCAAACCAGGATGAATCACTTTGTGAGAAGCTTGATTTGGATACATAAAGTGGTGGAGAATCACCAGGAAGTTGAATAAATCTCATAGGAGTTGGGATGAAGAAGTTATCCCACTTTCAAATCAGGTGATTCCAGTTCCCAGTTTGGGAATAGCACAGCTTCTTCGTCGTTCCAATCAAACCAGGATGAATCACTTTGTGAGAAGCTTGATTTGGATACATAAAGTGGTGGAGAATCACCAGGAAGTTGAATAAATCTCATAGGAGTTGGGATGAAGAAGTTATCCCACTTTCAAATCAGGTGATTCCAGTTTCCCAGTTTGGGAATAGCACACAGCTTCTTCGTTCCAATCAAACCAGGATGAATCACTTTGTGAGAAGCTTGATTTGGATACATAAAGTGGTGGAGAATCACCAGGAAGTTGAATAAATCTCATAGGAGTTGGGATGAAGAAGTTATCCCACTTTCAAATCAGGTGATTCCAGTTTCCCAGTTTGGGAATAGCACAGCTTCTTCGTCGTTCCAATCAAACCAGGATGAATCACTTGTGAGAAGCTTGATTTGGATACATAAAGTGGTGGAGAATCACCAGGAAGTTGAATAAATCTCATAGGAGTTGGGATGAAGAAGTTATCCCACTTTCAAATCAGGTGATTCCAGTTTCCCAGTTTGGGAATAGCACAGCTTCTTCGTCGTTCCAATCAAACCAGGATGAATCACTTTGTGAGAAGCTTGATTTGGATACATAAAGTGGTGGAGAATCACCAGGAGTTGAATAAATCTCATAGGAGTTTGGATGAAGAAGTTATCCCACTTTCAAATCAGGTGATTCCAGTTTCCCAGTTTGGGAATAGCACAGCTTCTCGTCGTTCCAATCAAACCAGGATGAATCACTTTGTGAGAAGCTTGATTTGGATACATAAAGTGGTGGAGAATCACCAGGAAGTTGAATAAATCTCATAGGAGTTGGGATGAAGAAGTTATCCCACTTTCAAATCAGGTGATTCCAGTTTCCCAGTTTGGGAATAGCACAGCTTCTTCGTCGTTCCAATCAAACCAGGATGAATCACTTTGTGAGAAGCTTGATTTGGATACATAAAGTGGTGGAGAATCACCAGGAAGTTGAATAAATCTCATAGGAGTTGGGATGAAGAAGTTATCCCACTTTCAAATCAGGTGATTCCAGTTTCCCAGTTTGGGAATAGCACAGCTTCATCGTCGTTCCAATCAAACCAGGATGAATCACTTTGTGAGAAGCTTGATTTGGATACATAAAGTGGTGGTGGAGAATCACCAGGAAGTTGAATAAATCTCATAGGAGTTGGATGAAGAAGTTATCCCACTTTCAAATCAGGTGATTCCAGTTTCCCAGTTTGGGAATAGCACAGCTTCTTCGTCGTTCCAATCAAACCAGGATGAATCACTTTGTGAGAAGCTTGAATTGGATACATAAAGTGGTGGAAAATCACCAGGAAGTTGAATAAATCTCATAGGAGTTGGGATTAGATGAAGAAGTTATCCCACTTTCAAATCAGGTGATTCCAGTTTCCCAGTTTGGGAATAGCACAGCTTCTTCGTCGTTCCAATCAAACCAGGATGAATCACTTTGTGAGAAGCTTGATTTGGATACATAAAGTGGTGGAGAATCACCAGGAAGTTGAATAAATCTCATAGGAGTTGGGATGAAGAAGTTATCCCACTTTCAAATCAGGTGATTCCAGTTTCCCAGTTTGGGAATAGCACAGCTTCTTCGTCGTTCCAATCAAACCAGGATGAATCACTTTGTGAGAAGCTTGATTTGGATACATAAAGTGGTGGAGAATCACCAGGAAGTTGAATAAATCTCATAGGAGTTGGGATGAAGAAGTTATCCCACTTTCAAATCAGGTGATTCCAGTTTCCCAGTTTGGGAATAGCACAGCTTCTTCGTCGTTCCAATCAAACCAGGATGAATCACTTTGTGAGAAGCTTGATTTGGATACATAAAGTGGTGGAGAATCACCAGGAAGTTGAATAAATCTCATAGGAGTTGGGATGAAGAAGTTATCCCACTTTCAAATCAGGTGATTCCAGTTTCCCAGTTTGGGAATAGCACAGCTTCTTCGTCGTTCCAATCAAACCAGGATGAATCACTTTGTGAGAAGCTTGATTTGGATACATAAAGTGGTGGAGAATCACCAGGAAGTTGAATAAATCTCATAGGAGTTGGGATGAAGAAGTTATCCCACTTTCAAATCAGGTGATTCCAGTTTCCCAGTTTGGGAATAGCACAGCTTCTTCGTCGTTCCAATCAAACCAGGATGAATCACTTTGTGAGAAGCTTGATTTGGATACATAAAGTGGTGGAGAATCACCAGGAAGTTGAATAAATCTCATAGGAGTTGGGATGAAGAAGTTATCCCACTTTCAAATCAGGTGATTCCAGTTTCCCAGTTTGGGAATAGCACAGCTTCTTCGTCGTTCCAATCAAACCAGGATGAATCACTTTGTGAGAAGCTTGATTTGGATACATAAAGTGGTGGAGAATCACCAGGAAGTTGAATAAATCTCATAGGAGTTGGGATGAAGAAGTTATCCCACTTTCAAATCAGGTGATTCCAGTTTCCCAGTTTGGGAATAGCACAGCTTCATCGTCGTTCCAATCAAACCAGGATGAATCACTTTGTGAGAAGCTTGATTTGGATACATAAAGTGGTGGAGAATCACCAGGAAGTTGAATAAATCTCATAGGAGTTGGGGAAGAAGAAGTTATCCCACTTTCAAATCAGGTGATTCCAGTTTCCCAGTTTGGGAATAGCACAGCTTCCGTCGTTCCAATCAAACCAGGATGAATCACTTTGTGAGAAGCTTGATTTGGATACATAAAGTGGTGGAGAATCACCAGGAAGTTGAATAAATCTCATAGGAGTTGGGATGAAGAAGTTATCCCACTTTCAAATCAGGTGATTCCAGTTTCCCAGTTTGGGAATAGCACAGCTTCTTCGTCGTTCCAATCAAACCAGGATGAATCACTTTGTGAGAAGCTTGATTTGGATACATAAAAGTGGGGAGAATCACCAGGAAGTTGAATAAATCTCATAGGAGTTGGGATGAAGAAGTTATCCCACTTTCAAATCAGGTGATTCCAGTTTCCCAGTTTGGGAATAGCACAGCTTCTTCGTCGTTCCAATCAAACCAGGATGAATCACTTTGTGAGAAGCTTGATTTGGATACATAAAGTGGTGGAGAATCACCAGGAAGTTGAATAAATCTCATAGGAGTTGGGATGAAGAAGTTATCCCACTTTCAAATCAGGTGATTCCAGTTTCCCAGTTTGGGAATAGCACAGCTTCTTCGTCGTTCCAACAAACCAGGATGAATCACTTTGAGAAGCTTGATTTGGATACATAAAGTGGTGGAGAATCACCAGGAAGTTGAATAAATCTCATAGGAGTTGGATGAAGAAGTTATCCCACTTTCAAATCAGGTGATTCCAGTTTCCCAGTTTGGGAATAGCACAGCTTCATCGTCGTTCCAATCAAACCAGGATGAATCACTTTGTGAGAAGCTTGATTTGGATACATAAAGTGGTGGAGAATCACCAGGAAGTTGAATAAATCTCATAGGAGTTGGGATGAAGAAGTTATCCCACTTTCAAATCAGGTGATTCCAGTTTCCCAGTTTGGGAATAGCACAGCTTCTTCGTCGTTCCAATCAAACCAGGATGAATCACTTTGTGAGAAGCTTGATTTGGATACATAAAGTGGTGGAGAATCACCAGGAAGTTGAATAAATCTCATAGGAGTTGGGATGAAGAAGTTATCCCACTTTCAAATCAGGTGATTCCAGTTTCCCAGTTTGGGAATAGCACAGCTTTCGTCGTTCCAATCAAACCAGGATGAATCACTTTGTGAGAAGCTTGATTTGGATACATAAAGTGGTGGAGAATCACCAGGAAGTTGAATAAATCTCATAGGAGTTGGGATGAAGAAGTTATCCCACTTTCAAATCAGGTGATTCCAGTTTCCCAGTTTGGGAATAGCACAGCTTCTTCGTCGTTCCAATCAAACCAGGATGAATCACTTTGTGAGAAGCTTGATTTGGATACATAAAGTGGTGGTGGAGAATCACCAGGAAGTTGAATAAATCTCATAGGAGTTGGGATGAAGAAGTTATCCCACTTTCAAATCAGGTGATTCCAGTTTCCCAGTTTGGGAATAGCACAGCTTCTTCGTCGTTCCAATCAAACCAGGATGAATCACTTTGTGAGAAGCTTGATTTGGATACATAAAGTGGTGGAGAATCACCAGGAAGTTGAATAAATCTCATAGGAGTTGGGATGAAGAAGTTATCCCACTTTCAAATCAGGTGATTCCAGTTTCCCAGTTTGGGAATAGCACAGCTTCTTCGTCGTTCCAATCAAACCAGGATGAATCACTTTGTGAGAAGCTTGATTTGGATACATAAAGTGGTGGAGAATCACCAGGAAGTTGAATAAATCTCATAGGAGTTGGGATGAAGAAGTTATCCCACTTTCAAATCAGGTGATTCCAGTTTCCCAGTTTGGGAATAGCACAGCTTCTTCGTCGTTCCAATCAAACCAG
Source organism: Brassica napus (assembly GCF_020379485.1). Taxonomy (NCBI): domain Eukaryota; kingdom Viridiplantae; phylum Streptophyta; class Magnoliopsida; order Brassicales; family Brassicaceae; genus Brassica; species Brassica napus. The sequence goes on from NW_026014842.1 coordinate 73,309, forward strand.
GATGAATCATGTGATGAAGGATGATGGGAGTGGGGAAGGATCACCAGGAAGGAGAATATCTCATAGGAGTTGGGAGGGATGAAGGGTTATCCATTTCAAATCAGGGAAGGTTTTCCAGTTTTCCAAGGATGAGGAAGCAAGAGTTCCAGTCAAACCAGGAGGATCAAGGGGATGAAGGGGATGGGATGAAGGGATAGGGTTGGGGAGGATAGAGGAGGTGGAGAAGGAGGGGTGTCGGAGGGGGGGATAGGAGGGGGATGGGGAGGATGAGGAGGTGGGTGGATTCAGTATGGGGAGGGTTTCAAAGGGGGAATAAACAGGATGACATGGATGGAGGATGGAAGACAAATCAACCAGGATGAATCACAGGATGGAAAAAGGAGGTTGGGGGATGAAGGGAGGGGATGAGAATCAAGGAGGGGGATGAGAGAATCTCATGGAGGTGGGGGGAATAAGGGATGATCCATGGGGGAGGAGGGGGGGGATAAGGGGGATGGGATAGGAGCAGGAGGGGGATGAGTCCATTTGGGTTGGGATGGGGGATGAGGGGAGGGAGGGAGGAGGAAGGGATTGAAGGATCAGGGGAAGGTGGAGGGGATGAATAAATTGGGAGGAGGGGAGGAGGGAGACATTAGGGTGGGGGAGAAGCGGGGAGGAGTTTGAATTGGGGGGGAGAGGGTTGGGGATCCAGCAGGGGGAATCGGGGATGAGGGCTGGGGGGATGATAAAATCACGGGGGAGGATCAAGGGGTGGGAATCGAGTTTGGAGGAGGAGGGAAGGATGGGGTGGGGAGGATCAAATGGAGGTGGATAAGGAGGTGGGAGTTGGAAGTTTGAAACTTCAAATCAGGGTGATCAGGTGAGGATCCAGGGATGGGAGGAGCCTTGGTGGAGGAGGGATGAGGATAGGAGGAAGGATGAGGGGATGGGCAGGAAGGGATGAGATAGAGGATGGGGATCAGGGGGTGGGAGAATAAATCAGGGGAGTTGGGATCAAGGAGTTTGGGATTCCAAGGGAATCAGGTGATCCAGTTTCCCAGGGGGAATTCAAAGGGAGGAGATGTTCCAATGGAAGGATTGATTCGGAGGACAGAAGGGGTGGTGGATGAAGGGGGAAGGAGGAGGATGGAGGATGAATGAAAGGATCATCAGGGGGGTTGGGAGGATGGGGTTCAGATAGGTGATCAATCATGGGATTAGGGGAAGTTGGGGAGCCCAGCAGGGAGTCAGTCCAATCAATCCAGGATCCAATGGAGAAGGAGGATTTGGATGGAAAAGTGGAGTGGATGGGAGGGAGGGAATCACCAGGAAGTGAATAAATGGGATAGGAGGGGGAGGAAGAATTTCCCATTTCAAATCAGGGATCCAGCCCAGTTGGGAATAGCACAGCTTCTTCGTCGTTCCAATAACCAGGATGAATCACTTTGTGAGAAGCTTGATTTGGATACATAAAGTGGTGGAGAATCACAGGGAAGTTGAATAAATCTCATAGGAGTTGGGATGAAGAAGTTATCCCACTTTCAAATCAGGTGATTCCAGTTTCCCAGTTTGGGAATAGCAGCTTCTTCGTCGTTCCAATCAAACCAGGATGAATCACTTTGTGAGAAGCTTGATTTGGATACATAAAGTGGTGGAGAATCACCAGGAAGTTGAATAAATCTCATAGGAGTTGGGATGAAGAAGTTATCCCACTTTCAAATCAGGTGATTCCAGTTTCCCAGTTTGGGAATAGCACAGCTTCTTCGTCGTTCCAATCAAACCAGGATGAATCACTTTGTGAGAAGCTTGATTTGGATACATAAAGTGGTGGAGAATCACCAGGAAGTTGAATAAATCTCATAGGAGTTGGGATGAAGAAGTTATCCCACTTTCAAATCAGGTGATTCCAGTTTCCCAGTTTGGGAATAGCACAGCTTCTTCGTCGTTCCAATCAAACCAGGATGAATCACTTTGTGAGAAGCTTGATTTGGATACATAAAGTGGTGGAGAATCACCAGGAAGTTGAATAAATCTCATAGGAGTTGGGAAAGAAGTTATCCCACTTTCAAATCAGGTGATTCCAGTTTCCCAGTTTGGGAATAGCACAATTCTTCGTCGTTCCAATCAAACCAGGATGAATCACTTTGTGAGAAGCTTGATTTGGATACATAAAGTGGTGGAGAATCACCAGGAAGTTGAATAAATCTCATAGGAGTTGGGATGAAGAAGTTATCCCACTTTCAAATCAGGTGATTCCAGTTTCCCAGTTTGGGAATAGCACAAGCTTCTTCGTCGTTCCAATCAAACCAGGATGAATCACTTTGTGAGAAGCTTGATTTGGATACATAAAGTGGTGGAGAATCACCAGGAAGTTGAATAAATCTCATAGGAGTTGGGATGAAGAAGTTATCCCACTTTCAAATCAGGTGATTCCAGTTTCCCAGTTTGGGAATAGCACAGCTTCTTCGTCGTTCCAATCAAACCAGGATGAATCACTTTGTGAGAAGCTTGATTTGGATACATAAAGTGGTGGAGAATCACCAGGAAGTTGAATAAATCTCATAGGAGTTGGGATGAAGAAGTTATCCCACTTTCAAATCAGGTGATTCCAGTTTCCCAGTTTGGGAATAGCACAGCTTCTTCGTCGTTCCAATCAAACCAGGATGAATCACTTTGTGAGAAGCTTGATTTGGATACATAAAGTGGTGGAGAATCACCAGGAAGTTGAATAAATCTCATAGGAGTTGGGATGAAGAAGTTATCCCACTTTCAAATCAGGTGATTCCAGTTTCCCAGTTTGGGAATAGCACAGCTTCTTCGTCGTTCCAATCAAACCAGGATGAATCACTTTGTGAGAAGCTTGATTTGGATACATAAAGTGGTGGAGAATCACCAGGAAGTTGAATAAATCTCATAGGAGTTGGGATGAAGAAGTTATCCCACTTTCAAATCAGGTGATTCCAGTTTCCCAGTTTGGGAATAGCACAGCTTCTTCGTCGTTCCAATCAAACCAGGATGAATCACTTTGTGAGAAGCTTGATTTGGATACATAAAGTGGTGGAGAATCACCAGGAAGTTGAATAAATCTCATAGGAGTTGGGATGAAGAAGTTATCCCACTTTCAAATCAGGTGATTCCAGTTTCCCAGTTTGGGAATAGACAGCTTCTTCGTCGTTCCAATCAAACCAGGATGAATCACTTTGTGAGAAGCTTGATTTGGATACATAAAGTGGTGGAGAATCACCAGGAAGTTGAATAAATCTCATAGGAGTTGGATGAAGAAGTTATCCCACTTTCAAATCAGGTGATTCCAGTTTCCCAGTTTGGGAATAGCACAGCTTCTTCGTCGTTCCAATCAAACCAGGATGAATCACTTTGTGAGAAGCTTGATTTGGATACATAAAGTGGTGGAGAATCACCAGGAAGTTGAATAAATCTCATAGGAGTTGGGATGAAGAAGTTATCCCACTTTCAAATCAGGTGATTCCAGTTTCCCAGTTTGGGAATAGCACAGCTTCTTCGTCGTTCCAATCAAACCAGGATGAATCACTTTGTGAGAAGCTTGATTTGGATACATAAAGTGGTGGAGAATCACCAGGAAGTTGAATAAATCTCATAGGAGTTGGATGAAGAAGTTATCCCACTTTCAAATCAGGTGATTCCAGTTTCCCAGTTTGGGAATAGCACAGCTTCTTCGTCGTTCCAATCAAACCAGGATGAATCACTTTGTGAGAAGCTTGATTTGGATACATAAAGTGGTGGAGAATCACCAGGAAGTTGAATAAATCTCATAGGAGTTGGGATGAAGAAGTTATCCCACTTTCAAATCAGGTGATTCCAGTTTCCCAGTTTGGGAATAGCACAGCTTCTTCGTCGTTCCAATCAAACCAGGATGAATCACTTTGTGAGAAGCTTGATTTGGATACATAAAGTGGTGGAGAATCACCAGGAAGTTGAATAAATCTCATAGGAGTTGGGATGAAGAAGTTATCCCACTTTCAAATCAGGTGATTCCAGTTTCCCAGTTTGGGAATAGCACAGCTTCTTCGTCGTTCCAATCAAACCAGGATGAATCACTTTGTGAGAAGCTTGATTTGGATACATAAAGTGGTGGAGAATCACCAGGAAGTTGAATAAATCTCATAGGAGTTGGGATGAAGAAGTTATCCCACTTTCAAATCAGGTGATTCCAGTTTCCCAGTTTGGGAATAGCACAGCTTCTTCGTCGTTCCAATCAAACCAGGATGAATCACTTTGTGCTTGATTTGGATACATAAAGTGGTGGAGAATCACCAGGAAGTTGAATAAATCTCATAGGAGTTGGGATGAAGAAGTTATCCCACTTTCAAATCAGGTGATTCCAGTTTCCCAGTTTGGGAATAGCACAGCTTCTTCGTCGTTCCAATCAAACCAGGATGAATCACTTTGTGAGAAGCTTGATTTGGATACATAAAGTGGTGGAGAATCACCAGGAAGTTGAATAAATCTCATAGGAGTTGGGATGAAGAAGTTATCCCACTTTCAAATCAGGTGATTCCAGTTTCCCAGTTTGGGAATAGCACAGCTTCTTCGTCGTTCCAATCAAACCAGGATGAATCACTTTGTGAGAAGCTTGATTTGGATACATAAAGTGGTGGAGAATCACCAGGAAGTTGAATAAATCTCATAGGAGTTGGGATGAAGAAGTTATCCCACTTTCAAATCAGGTGATTCCAGTTTCCCAGTTTGGGAATAGCACAGCTTCTTCGTCGTTCCAATCAAACCAGGATGAATCACTTTGTGAGAAGCTTGATTTGGATACATAAAGTGGTGGAGAATCACCAGGAAGTTGAATAAATCTCATAGGAGTTGGGATGAAGAAGTTATCCCACTTTCAAATCAGGTGATTCCAGTTTCCCAGTTTGGGAATAGCACAGCTTCTTCGTCGTTCCAATCAAACCAGGATGAATCACTTTGTGAGAAGCTTGATTTGGATACATAAAGTGGTGGAGAATCACCAGGAAGTTGAATAAATCTCATAGGAGTTGGCATGAAGAAGTTATCCCACTTTCAAATCAGGTGATTCCAGTTTCCCAGTTTGGGAATAGCACAGCTTCTTCGTCGTTCCAATCAAACCAGGATGAATCACTTTGTAAGAAGCTTGATTTGGATACATAAAGTGGTGGAGAATCACCAGGAAGTTGAATAAATCTCATAGGAGTTGGGATGAAGAAGTTATCCCACTTTCAAATCAGGTGATTCCAGTTTCCCAGTTTGGGAATAGCACAGCTTCTTCGTCGTTCCAATCAAACCAGGATGAATCACTTTGTGAGAAGCTTGATTTGGATACATAAAGTGGTGGAGAATCACCAGGAAGTTGAATAAATCTCATAGGAGTTGGGATGAAGAAGTTATCCCACTTTCAAATCAGGTGATTCCAGTTTCCCAGTTTGGGAATAGCACAGCTTCTTCGTCGTTCCAATCAAACCAGGATGAATCACTTTGTGAGAAGCTTGATTTGGATACATAAAGTGGTGGAGAATCACCAGGAAGTTGAATAAATCTCATAGGAGTTGATGAAGAAGTTATCCCACTTTCAAATCAGGTGATTCCAGTTTCCCAGTTTGGGAATAGCACAGCTTCTTCGTCGTTCCAATCAAACCAGGATGAATCACTTTGTGAGAAGCTTGATTTGGATACATAAAGTGGTGGAGAATCACCAGGAAGTTGAATAAATCTCATAGGAGTTGGGATGAAGAAGTTATCCCACTTTCAAATCAGGTGATTCCAGTTTCCCAGTTTGGGAATAGCACAGCTTCTTCGTCGTTCCAATCAAACCAGGATGAATCACTTTGTGAGAAGCTTGATTTGGATACATAAAGTGGTGGAGAATCACCAGGAAGTTGAATAAATCTCATAGGAGTTGGGATGAAGAAGTTATCCCACTTTCAAATCAGGTGATTCCAGTTTCCCAGTTTGGGAATAGCACAGCTTCTTCGTCGTTCCAATCAAACCAGGATGAATCACTTTGTGAGAAGCTTGATTTGGATACATAAAGTGGTGGAGAATCACCAGGAAGTTGAATAAATCTCATAGGAGTTGGGATGAAGAAGTTATCCCACTTTCAAATCAGGTGATTCCAGTTTCCCAGTTTGGGAATAGCACAGCTTCTTCGTCGTTCCAATCAAACCAGGATGAATCACTTTGTGAGAAGCTTGATTTGGATACATAAAGTGGTGGAGAATCACCAGGAAGTTGAATAAATCTCATAGGAGTTGGGATGAAGAAGTTATCCCACTTTCAAATCAGGTGATTCCAGTTTCCCAGTTTGGGAATAGCACAGCTTCTTCGTCGTTCCAATCAAACCAGGATGAATCACTTTGTGAGAAGCTTGATTTGGATACATAAAGTGGTGGAGAATCACCAGGAAGTTGAATAAATCTCATAGGAGTTGGGATGAAGAAGTTATCCCACTTTCAAATCAGGTGATTCCAGTTTCCCAGTTTGGGAATAGGACAGCTTCTTCGTCGTTCCAATCAAACCAGGATGAATCACTTTGTGAGAAGCTTGATTTGGATACATAAAGTGGTGGAGAATCACCAGGAAGTTGAATAAATCTCATAGGAGTTGGGATGAAGAAGTTATCCCACTTTCAAATCAGGTGATTCCAGTTTCCCAGTTTGGGAATAGCACAGCTTCTTCGTCGTTCCAATCAAACCAGGATGAATCACTTTGTGAGAAGCTTGATTTGGATACATAAAGTGGTGGAGAATCACCAGGAAGTTGAATAAATCTCATAGGAGTTGGGAGAAGAAGTTATCCCACTTTCAAATCAGGTGATTCCAGTTTCCCAGTTTGGGAATAGCACAGCTTCTTCGTCGTTCCAATCAAACCAGGATGAATCACTTTGTGAGAAGCTTGATTTGGATACATAAAGTGGTGGAGAATCACCAGGAAGTTGAATAAATCTCATAGGAGTTGGGATGAAGAAGTTATCCCACTTTCAAATCAGGTGATTCCAGTTTCCCAGTTTGGGAATAGGACAGCTTCTTCGTCGTTCCAATCAAACCAGGATGAATCACTTTGTGAGAAGCTTGATTTGGATACATAAAGTGGTGGAGAATCACCAGGAAGTTGAATAAATCTCATAGGAGTTGGCTGAAGAAGTTATCCCACTTTCAAATCAGGTGATTCCAGTTTCCCAGTTTGGGAATAGCACAGCTTCTTCGTCGTTCCAATCAAACCAGGATGAATCACTTTGTGAGAAGCTTGATTTGGATACATAAAGTGGTGGAGAATCACCAGGAAGTTGAATAAATCTCATAGGAGTTGGGATGAAGAAGTTATCCCACTTTCAAATCAGGTGATTCCAGTTTCCCAGTTTGGGAATAGCACAGCTTCTTCGTCGTTCCAATCAAACCAGGATGAATCTCTTTGTGAGAAGCTTGATTTGGATACATAAAGTGGTGGAGAATCACCAGGAAGTTGAATAAATCTCATAGGAGTTGGGATGAAGAAGTTATCCCACTTTCAAATCAGGTGCTTCCAGTTTCCCAGTTTGGGAATAGCACAGCTTCTTCGTCGTTCCAATCAAACCAGGATGAATCACTTTGTGAGAAGCTTGATTTGGATACATAAAGTGGTGGAGAATCACCAGGAAGTTGAATAAATCTCATAGGAGTTGGGATGAAGAAGTTATCCAACTTTCAAATCAGGTGATTCCAGTTTCCCAGTTTGGGAATAGCACAGCTTCTTCGTCGTTCCAATCAAACCAGGATGAATCACTTTTGTTGATCAGAGTTAAGTATATGAGAAGAGGAGCTAAGGGAGTTAAGGCATTAGAGGAAGAGATGAAGTATGAAAGAAGAGATGAGTTTGGGTTGAGTGATCCGTACAAGGCCGTACAGGCCGTACCATCCGTACATAGGACATCAACCAAACTCACCAAGGTAAAGATAAGTTACCAAGGTAACTTAGTGGAGAGGAGGATAAGCTTTGGAGTGGATAAGACCGCGGAGGAAGAAGGGATTAGGCGCGGACTGACAGTCTGGCATGGACTGGAAAGTAAACAGCATCTATGGGAAGATGCTAGATGCCTCACACACTTGGAGAAGCTCATTGGCCGGATTCAAATATAGGCTCCTCCTCCTTTTGACTTCACATGCTTTCCTTATCCTTTTGTGATCGAAACCCTAAGCTCTCCTTACTATATATTGTAACTCAAGATCATTAATAAAGATTAGACAGTTCTAAACAATCTTTCTCTTTACTCATTTCATCATGATTCTCCATTAGTCTCTAATCAGTTTCTTAATCTCTTATTCTCTTCCTTAATCCTTTCTAAACTCAGATAATCTTTACATTCCTAAAAGTCATATGGTATCAGAGCCAGGTTGATTACAATCTGAGTTCGTGAGTGATTCTCTTAAGGATTCAAGTTTGAAACTTTAAGAGAACAAGTGAGTGTGTTTGAGAGTTTCTTGAGAGTTCAAAAGCTCAAGGTGTTTTGTGTGTGTCTTGGTGGTCCGTGGGAGGTTCATTTGAAGACTCAAGAGTGAATCTGTGTTCTAGAGAGCAGCGTGGGTTCTCAGTTCAAGATCTAACCGGTTGTTCAAGCTATAAACGTCAAGCTGTTCAAGATGGAGAGTGGCATGAAGATGAAGGTCGCGGTGACATTCAAAGGAACCAACTACCTAGTCTGGTCTAGGATGGTGAAGACTGCTGTGGGAAGCAAGGGTTTGTGGAAGCATATCACATCTGGTGAGGCTCCAAAGGTGATTACTCAGGGGGGTGAAACGGAGAGTCCCGAGGAGAGTGTTGTAGAGAAGTGGCAACAAGAAGACATGATGGTGATGTCTGTCCTTCATGCCTCTTTGGAGCCGGCTATACTAGATGCTTATAGCTACTGTGAGACAGCCAAGGAGCTGTGGGATACTCTACAGAAAGTGTATGGAAACACTTCTAACCTGAACCGAGTGTTTGAAGTCAAGAAGGCAATCAATGGGTTAACTCAAGATGACACGGAGTTCACTAAGCACTTGGGGAGGTTCAGGTCTCTTTGGTCTGAGTTGGAGATGCTGAGGCCAAGCACGGTTGATCCAGAGCTTCTAAATGAGAGACGCGAGCAGGACAAGGTCTTTGGGTTGCTGCTCACGTTGAATGCAAGCTACAGTGGTCTTATCCAGCACATGCTATGGTCTGAGAAGCTGCCTGACCTTGAAGAGGTGTGTGCTAAGATACAGAAGGAGCAGGGCTCAATGGGTTTGTTTGGAGGCAAGGGAGACTTATCTCTTGCAAACGCTGTGCAACCTGACCGGGAAGAGCCTCCACAAGCTAACAAAGCTGGTTACAACAAGTATGAGGATAGGAAGTTCAATGGGAATTGTGATCACTGCAAGAAGCATGGACACAAGAAGAGTCAGTGCTGGATACTCCATCCCCACTTGAAGCCGGCTAAGTTCATGAAGGAGAGAGAGGCAAAAGCTCACATGACTGAAGGATCAAGCGGAGCAGGGCCATCCAACCGTGGAGCTGAAGTGGAGAACCGTGAAGGAGATGGAAAGGCTTTGGTGACCTACACTGGAGCTATCAACCCCCGAGGCAATGATCAAGACTTCATCAGGAGATCCGAGATGGATGCACTCATCAAAATGCTCAAGGATAATGGTAACATTCATGGGTATTCATTTGGTGCTTCTATGATTGCTAGAACTATAGAAATGACTCCTAATGTGGCTGAGATTGCTAGGATTGATAGTAAGACTGGAATTGAGCATTGCATTGATAGAAATGCTAGGATGAATGCATATAGATCACAGATTAGCATCTGCCATAGTGCTAGCAATACATCCAAACCATTGATTATAGATTCAGGTGCATCTCATCATATGATTAGTGACACCAACCTGATTAAAGATATAGAACCTACTAATGGATGTGTGATGATTGCAAATGGGGATAAGATACCTATTAAGGGAATAGGAAACTTAAAGCTATTTGATAAGAACACTAGAGCTTTTTACATTCCGGAATTCACATCAAACCTACTTTCAGTTAAGAAATGCACTACTGATTTGAATTGCAATGTTATATTCAGTCCTAATGATGTGAAGTTTCAGGATATTGAGAGCAGCCAATTGATTGGAAAAGGAGTTACAAAGGGAGACTTATACATGCTTGAGAAGCTTGATCCTGTTTCCAATTATAACTGCTCATTTACTTCTGCTTCTAGTTTGAATAAAAATGCATTGTGGCATGCTAGACTAGGTCATCCCCATGAGAGGGCTTTAAACTTGATGTTACCAGGTGTGGTTTTTGAAAATAATAAGTGTGAAGCTTGCATTTTAGGCAAGCATTGTAAGAATGTGTTTCCAAGAACATCTACTGTTTATGAAAATTGCTTTGATTTGATTCATACTGATGTGTGGACTGCACCTAGTTTTTCTAGAGATAATCATAAGTATTTTGTCACATTCATTGATGAAAAATCTAAATACACCTGGTTAACACTCATTCCATCAAAAGATAGGGTGATAGATGCATTCAAGAACTTTCAAGCTTATGTGACTAACCATTATCATGCTAGGATTAAAATTTTGAGATCAGATAATGGAGGAGAGTACACAAGCTATGCGTTCAAGAGTCATCTAGATCACCATGGAATCCTTCATCAAACAAGCTGTCCCTACACACCACAACAGAATGGTGTAGCTGAGAGGAAGAACAGGCACTTGATGGAAGTGGCTCGGTCACTGATGTTCCAAGCTAATGTACCTAAGAGATTCTGGAGTGATGCTGTATCCACTGCGTGCTACCTAATCAACAGGATGCCTACAAAGGTGTTGAAGGATCAAGCACCATTTGAAGTTCTGAACAAGCGCAAGCCATCCTTGGAATACATGAGAGTGTTTGGATGCTTATGCTATGTTCTAGTACCAGGAGAGTTGAGGAACAAGCTAGAAGCAAGGAGCAGAAAGGCAATGTTCATTGGCTACTCAACAACTCAAAAAGGATATAAGTGTTATGATCCAGAAGCTAGAAGGGTGCTTGTATCTAGAGATGTGAAGTTCATTGAAGAAAGAGGATACTATGAGGAGAAGAATCAAGAAGATTTGAAGGATCTCACATCAGATAAGGCTGGAGTCTTAAGAATCATTTTGGAAGGTCTCGGTATCAAGATGAACCAGGATCAATCCACAAGAAGTGGAAGACAAGAAGAGAGCTCAACTGCACCAAGTGGAGCTGCTCAAACACCTCACCTTGATCATGAGGGGGGAAGTGAACCTGAAACTCAAGAAAATGGCCAAGAAGGAGTCGGCTTGAGTGAGGAAGGAGAGTTCAACTCAGGTTCTCATCATCAAGGTGAGCAAGACCAAGGAGAGGAAGAACATCAGAGTGAAGCACAAGAACCGCATACACAAGCTGAGCCGGTTCAAGAGCAAGAACAACCTGTATTGAGGAGGAGCACAAGGCTGAGAAAGGATCCTTCCTCTTGGGTAAACACGCGAGTGTACTACAATGCCCAAGCTGTGGAGCATCCTTCTCAAGTTGTGTGTTCCTTTGCTCAATACCCTGAAGAACATTGTGCCTTCATGGTTAACTTGGATGAGAACTACATCCCAAGAAGCTATGAAGAAGCAATCATGGATAAAGAATGGAAGGAGTCAGTTGGAGCTGAGGCAGGAGCTATGATCAAGAATGATACATGGTATGAGAGTGAGTTACCAAAAGGGAAGAAGGCTGTGACTAGTAGATGGATCTTCACAATCAAGTATAAGGCTGATGGAACAATTGAGAGGAAGAAGTCAAGACTGGTTGCAAGAGGTTTCACTCAAACTTATGGAGAGGATTACATTGAGACCTTTGCACCAGTAGCTAAACTGCACACAATCCGGATTGTATTAAGCTTGGCTGTGAATCTTGGATGGGGCTTATGGCAAATGGATGTGAAGAATGCATTTCTACAAGGAGAGCTGGAGGATGAAGTGTATATGCATCCACGTCCAGGCTTGGAACACTTAGTGAAGAGAGGGAATGTGTTGAGACTGAAGAAAGCTATCTATGGACTGAAGCAATCACCAAGAGCTTGGTACAACAAGCTGAGTACTACTCTGAATGGACGAGGCTTCAAGAAGTCTGAACTAGACCACACCCTCTTCACTCTCACTACTTCCTCAGGTATGATTGCACTCCTTGTGTATGTTGATGATATCATTATCACCGGAAGTGATAAGGAATATGAGATTAAGAGATCCTTAGAGTAAACAGAATAAAGAGAGTGTTTAGGAAGTGATTAAGAGAAGTTTGTGAAAGATTAGGAGACTAGATAGAGCCGTTTAGTGTCTAAGAGAAAAGCATAGTGTCTAAGAGATTAGAGAGACTCAAACTGCATAATCTTCATTAGGGTTGATGAGTTACAATATATAGAGAGAGCATACAAGGGTTTTCGAAATCAAGAGAAGACTAAAGCATGTGAGGTCAATCAGGAGAGGATAAGCTCATTTGGACTAGCCAATTAGCTTCTCCACATGCGCGGAGTATCTGGCATCTTGGACCGAGATGCTCTTGCCTTTCCAGCTGTTCCAGCCTGTCAAGGCGCGCTCTACCTTATCCCTAAACGGTCTGATGCCTCAAGGTAAGTTCCTTCCCTTTACCTTAGTTACCGTGTTACTTGGCTGATGCAAGGTAAGTCTTGGTCGATGCTGGATGGTACGGACTGTACGGCTTGTACGGCCTTGTACGGACGTCCGTACCATGCTCTCCCTAAACTCTCTCAAGCTTCCTCATCTCCTTTCCTCTTCAACTCCTTAGCTCTTCATACATATATATTCAGCTCAACTCAACACTCCCCCTCAAGCTTAGCTTTGTATAAGTCTAAGCTTGGACAGCCACAAGATCTTCCTCATTAAAAACCTCACCAAAGAAAACCCAATGGGATAAAACTTTGATGAGGGAAAAAGAGTAAAGACCTTGCAGCTAAGGGGATTAGCTCCTTCTCTTCCCAAGATCAATGAGGCCCAACCTGATGTGAATGGACTCCATTGTCTTCTGTCTTGCAGCCTTGGTGAACACATCCGCTAGCTGATCTTCACTCCTTGTGTAACATGGCAAGATCACCCCTAGCACAATCATCTGCCTCACCTTGTGACAATCAACTTCAATGTGCTTGGTCCTCTCATGAAACACCGAGTTGGATGCAATGTGGATGGCAGCTTGATTGTCACAATGCATTGTCATTGGAGTTGCTTGATCGATCTCCAAGTGCTTCAAGATGCCTTTGATCCATACCAACTCGTTGGTGAGCTTCAGCATGGCTCTATACTCGGCTTCTGCACTTGAACATGACACTACCTTCTGCTTCTTGCTCTTCCAAGTCACCAAGTTGCCTCCAATGAATGTGCAATAGCCTGTGGTTGATCTCCTGTCTGCTCTATCACCAGCCCAATCCGCATCACAATATCCCACCACTTCAGTGCTTCCATTGCAGCCCATCCATACTCCTTGATCAGGTGAGCCGTTGAGATACATCAAGATCCTCTCCACCATGTGCCAGTGATGTTCCTTAGGCACTTGCATGTGTTGACTCACCTGATTCACAGCAAAGCAGATGTCAGGTCTAGTTATAGTAAGATAAATCAATTTGCCAACTAGTTTTCTATAGAGTTTAGGATCCTGATAAGGTTTGCTGTCTTCAATCTCCCCCTCTCGTGGGACTTTGTAGCCATCCTCCATAGGCATCCTTGCTGTCTTGCCTCCATAAGCACCTGCACCTTTCAAAAGATCAAGTGTATATTTCCTTTGGGACATGAACAAACCTTCCTTGGATCTACATATCTCAATTCCAAGGAAGTATTTCATTTCTCCCAAGTCTTTAATCTCAAACATGGATTTAAGAAACTCCTTGGTTGCTATGATACCTTCCTTATCACTCCCTGTGATAATGATATCATCAACATACACAAGGAGAGCAATCATACCTGAGGGAGTCGTGAGAGTGAAGAGAGTGTGATCTAGTTCAGACTTCTTGAAGCCTCGGCCATTCAGAGTAGTGCTCAACTTGTTGTACCAAGCCCTTGGTGATTGCTTCAGTCCATAGATGGCTTTCTTCAATCTCAGTACATTCCCACTCTTTACTAAGTGTTCAAGGCCTGGAGGTGGATGCATATACACTTCATCCTCAAGTTCACCTTGTAGAAACGCATTCTTCACATCCATTTGCCATAACCCCCATCCAAGATTCACAGCCAAGCTTAGTACAATCCGGATTGTGTGGAGTTTAGCTACTGGTGCAAAGGTTTCTATGTAATCTTCTCCATAAGTTTGAGTGAACCCTCTTGCAACTAGTCTTGACTTCTTCCTCTCAACCTTTCCATCCGCTTTGTACTTGATTGTGAATATCCATCTACTAGTCACAGCCTTCTTCCCTTTTGGTAACTCACTCTCATACCATGTATCATTCTTGATCATCGCTCCTGCCTCATCTCCAACTGATTCCTTCCATTCTTTATCTTTCATTGCTTCTTCATAGCTTCTTGGGATGTGATTCTCATCCAAGTTTACCATGAACGCGCAATGTGCTTCTGGATATTGAGCAAAGGAGCACACGGCTTGAGAAGGATGCTCCACAGCTTGGGCATTGTAGTACACTCTCGTGTTTACCCAACTGGAAGGATCCTTCCTTATCCTTGTACTCCTTCTTAGTGGCTGCACAACTGGTTCTTCTTCCTGTTGTTCTTCTACCACTTCATCTTGAGAAGGTGTTTGTGTCACACCATGATCATGTCCATGACCATCCGAGCCTATGCTCTCTTCTCCTTCATTCTCTACTCCTCCTTCATCTTGGTTGGCCTGATGTAGAATCCCATGTTGTGATAGGTGTTGCTTGAATGCATGACTCGTGTACTCTCCTCCATTATCTGATCTCAAAATTTTAATCTTAGCATGATAATGGTTAGTTACATAAGTTTGAAAATTCCTAAATGCATCAAGTACCCTATCTTTGGTCTGAATTAAGGTTAACCAGGTGTATTTGGATTTTTCATCAATGAATGTGACAAAATACTTATAACTATCTCTAGATAAGCAAGGGGCAGTCCATACATCTGAATGAATTAGATCAAAGCAATTATCATAAACAGTAGTAGACTTTTGAAACACAGTTCTACAATGCTTGCCTAAAATGCAAGCTTCACAATCCTTATTCTCAAACACAACACCTGGTACCATTAAGTTCAAAGCTTTAACATGAGGGTGTCCTACTCTAGCATGCCACAATGCATTTTTATTCAACAAAGAAGCAGAAGTAAACGAGCAACTATAATCAGGAACAGAAGTGAGTTCTTCAAGCATATAGAGATCTCCCTTAGTCACCCCTTTCCCAATCAACCTGCTGCTCTCAATATCCTGAAACTTCACATCATTAGGACTAAAGATAACATTGCATTGTAAATCATTAGTACATTTCTTCACTGATAATAGGTTTGATGTGAATTCAGGCATGTAAAAAGCTCTAGATTCTTTGTTAAACAGCTTAAGCTTTCCTATTCCTCTAATGGGTATCTTATCCCCATTTGCTATCATCACATGCCCATGTGTAGGTTCTATATCCTTAATCAAGTTTTCATCACTTATCATATGATGTGATGCACCAGAATCAACAATCAATGGTTTACCTACTCGTTTAGCATTATGGCATAGATTACTAAGTGATGAATGCATCTTATCAGTTCTAGCAATGTAAGCATGCCTATACTCATTTCTAGCTTCTAACCGTTCTACTAGTTCTCTAATCAAGTGATCATCCTTATATGCAATCATAGAAGCTCCAAAGGAATAACCGTAAGTGTTACCGTTTTCCTTTAGCATTTTGAAGAGGGCATCAAGGTCTGATCTCTTGATGTAGTCATCATTGCTGCGGGAGCTTGAGGCGCCTGTGTAAGCTACCAGAGACTTCCCATTCCCATCATTGCCTCCAAGCCCATCCACTTCACTGATCTTGCTGGTGCCAGCTCCACTTGAACCTTCAGTCACATTTGCCCTTCCCTCACGCTCCTTCATGAACTTGGCCGGCTTGAGGTGTGGGTGCAGTATCCAGCATTGGCTCTTCTTATGACCATGCTTCTTGCAATGATCACAGTTGCCATTGAACTTCCTGTCCTCGTACTTCCCGTGAGATGCCTTGTTTGCTTGTGGAGCCTCGGTTGAATCCTCATGAGCTGCTTGATTGGCAAGAGAGAGCTCCCCCTTTCCTCCAAACAAACCCATGGATCCCTGCTCCCTTTGGATTTGTGCACACACCTCCTCAAGGTCCGGAAGCTTGTCTGACCTTAACATGTGCTGGATGAGCTGGGTGTAGGCCGGGTTCAGTGTGAGTAGCAGCCCAAAGACCTTGTCTTGCTCGCGCCTCTCATTCAGCTGATCTGGATCAGTTGTGCTCGGCCTCAGCATCTCCAGCTCTGACCATAAGGACCTGAACCTCCCCAAGTGCTTAGTGAACTCCATGTCCTCTTGTGCAAGACGGTTGATCGCTAGCTTCACTTCAAACACACGGCTGAGGTTGGAAGTGTTCCCATACACCTTCTTCAGCGTGTCCCACAGCTCCTTGGCTGATTCACAGTAGCTGTAGGCATCCAAGATAGCTGGGTCCAAGGATGCGTGTAGAACCGTCATCACCAGCATGTCTTCTTGTTGCCATTTCTCCACAGCCGCTTCATTGGAGACCTCTTCTTGATCTCCTCCCTGAGTAATGAGTTTCGGAGCCTCCCCTGTTGTGATGTGCCCCCACAAACCCTTACTTCCCACAGCAGTCTTCACCATCCGAGACCACACAAGGTAGTTGCTACCTTTGAAAGTAACCGCTACCTTCATCCTCATGTTCATCCCATGTTCCATCTTTGCTTGACTTGAAAACTTGGATCTTGGATTTCGTACACACCAACCTTGAGTCTAGAATCACGCAAACCAACAGAACGTAGCACAGCTTCAACTAGAACGGACCACAGCTTCAACACCTTCAAGACTACTCGCGTGTAGCTTCAAAGACGTTTAGCTTGTAACTCTCTAAAGATCAAACCCCAGATTCAAATGAACCTGGCTCTGATACCATATGAGATTAAGAGATCCTTAGAGTAAACAGAATAAAGAGAGTGTTTAGGAAGTGATTAAGAGAAGTTTGTGAAAGATTAGGAGACTAGATAGAGCCGTTTAGTGTCTAAGAGAAAAGCATAGTGTCTAAGAGATTAGAGAGACTCAAACTGCATAATCTTCATTAGGGTTGATGAGTTACAATATATAGAGAGAGCATACAAGGGTTTTCGAAATCAAGAGAAGACTAAAGCATGTGAGGTCAATCAGGAGAGGATAAGCTCATTTGGACTAGCCAATTAGCTTCTCCACATGCGCGGAGTATCTGGCATCTTGGACCGAGATGCTCTTGCCTTTCCAGCTGTTCCAGCCTGTCAAGGCGCGCTCTACCTTATCCCTAAACGGTCTGATGCCTCAAGGTAAGTTCCTTCCCTTTACCTTAGTTACCGTGTTACTTGGCTGATGCAAGGTAAGTCTTGGTCGATGCTGGATGGTACGGACTGTACGGCTTGTACGGCCTTGTACGGACGTCCGTACCATGCTCTCCCTAAACTCTCTCAAGCTTCCTCATCTCCTTTCCTCTTCAACTCCTTAGCTCTTCATACATATATATTCAGCTCAACTCAACAAGGAAGGTATCATAGCAACCAAGGAGTTCCTTAAATCCATGTTTGAGATTAAAGACTTGGGAGAAATGAAATACTTTCTTGGAATTGAGATATGTAGATCCAAGGAAGGTTTGTTCATGTCCCAAAGGAAGTATACACTTGATCTTTTGAAAGGTGCAGGTGCTTATGGAGGCAAGACAGCAAGGATGCCTATGGAGGATGGCTACAAAGTCCCACGAGAGGGGGAGATTGAAGACAGCAAACCTTATCAGGATCCTAAACTCTATAGAAAGCTAGTTGGCAAATTGATTTACCTTACCATAACTAGGCCTGACATTTGCTTTGCTGTGAATCAGGTGAGTCAACACATGCAAGTGCCTAAGGAACATCATTGGCGCATGGTGGAGAGGATCTTGATGTATCTCAACGGCTCACCTGATCAAGGAGTATGGATGGGTTGCAATGGGAGTACTGAAGTGGTTGGATATTGTGATGCGGATTGGGCTGGTGATAGAGCAGACAGGAGATCAACCACAGGCTATTGCACATTCATTGGAGGCAACTTGGTTACTTGGAAGAGTAAGAAGCAGAAGGTGGTGTCTTGCTCAAGTGCAGAAGCTGAGTATAGAGCTATGCTGAAGCTGACCAACGAGCTGGTGTGGATCAAGGGCATCTTAAAGCATTTGAAGATTGATCAAGCCACGCCAATGACAATGCATTGTGATAACCAAGCTGCCATCCACATTGCCTCCAACTCGGTGTTCCATGAGAGAACCAAGCACATTGAAGTGGATTGTCACAAGGTGAGGCAGATGATCATCTTAGGAGTCATCTTGCCATGCTACACAAGAAGTGAAGATCAGTTAGCGGATGTGTTCACCAAGGCTGCAAGACAGAAGACAATGGAGTCCATTCACATCAGGTTGGGCCTCATTGATCTTGGGAAGAGAAGGAGCTGATCCCCTTTGGCTGTGAGGTCTTTACTCTTTTTCCCTTATCAAGGTTTTATCCCAATGGGTTTTCCTTGGTAAGGTTTTTAATGAGGAAGATCTCATGGCTGTCCAAGCTTAGACTTTCACAAAGCTAAGCTTGAGGGGGAGTGTTAATCAGAGTTGAGACATTTGAGGTAAAGACACAAAGGAGTTGAGAACATAAAGAGAGCAAAGAGGTGAAGAGGAGGAATGGGTTGATCATCCGTACAAGGCCGTACAAGTGATCATCCGTACAAGGTAAAAAGGGATCAAGTAACTATCCAAGTAACTCCCATGTACTGAGCTTAAGTTACACTCGGCCAAGACCTTATCCGAACGTTGAGAGGATAAGGGAGACGCGGCTTGACAGCTAGGACAGGCTGGCAAGAGCTGGAAAGGAAGAGCATCTAGTCTTGGATCAAGAAGATGCTCCAAACGTGTGAAGACACTCATTGGCCGGTTCAAATTAAAGCTTAGGCTCCTCTTTGACTCTACATGCTTACTTAGCTTTATGATTTCGAAAACCCTAAGTGTATGGACCTATATATATGTAATCTCATCTCTTAATAAAGATTAGACAGTTCTAAACAATCTTTCTCTTTACTCGTTTCACTATGATTCTCCATTAGTCTCTAAGTTGTCTCTTAATCTCTTATTCTCCTTCTTTAATCCTTTCTAAACTCAGATAATCCTTTACATTCCTAAAAGTCATAGCAAGGATGCCTATGGAGGATGGCTACAAAGTCCCACGAGAGGGGGAGATTGAAGACAGCAAACCTTATCAGGATCCTAAACTCTATAGAAAGCTAGTTGGCAAATTGATTTACCTTACCATAACTAGGCCTGACATTTGCTTTGCTGTGAATCAGGTGAGTCAACACATGCAAGTGCCTAAGGAACATCATTGGCGCATGGTGGAGAGGATCTTGATGTATCTCAACGGCTCACCTGATCAAGGAGTATGGATGGGTTGCAATGGGAGCACCGAAGTGGTTGGATACTGTGATGCGGATTGGGCTGGTGATAGAGCAGACAGGAGATCAACCACAGGCTATTGCACATTCATTGGAGGCAACTTGGTTACTTGGAAGAGTAAGAAGCAGAAGGTGGTTTCTTGCTCAAGTGCAGAAGCTGAGTATAGAGCTATGCTGAAGCTGACCAACGAGCTGGTGTGGATCAAGGGCATCTTGAAGCATTTGGAGATTGATCAAACCACGCCAATGACAATGCATTGTGATAACCAAGCTGCCATCCACATTGCCTCCAACTCGGTGTTCCATGAGAGAACCAAGCACATTGAAGTGGATTGCCACAAGGTGAGGCAGATGATCATCTTAGGAGTCATCTTGCCATGCTACACAAGGAGTGAAGATCAGTTGGCTGATGTTTTCACCAAGGCTGCAAGACAGAAGACAATGGAGTCCATTCACATCAGGTTGGGCCTCATTGATCTTGGGAAGAGAAGGAGCTGATCCCCTTCGGCTGTGAGGTCTTTACTCTTTTTCCCTTATCAAGGTTTTATCCCAATGGGTTTTCCTTGGTAAGGTTTTTAATGAGGAAGATCTCATAGCTGTCCAAGCTTAGACTTTCACAAAGCTAAGCTTGAGGGGGAGTGTTGATCAGAGTTAAGTATATGAGAAGAGGAGCTAAGGGAGTTAAGGCATTAGAGGAAGAGATGAAGTATGAAAGAAGAGATGAGTTTGGGTTGAGTGATCCGTACAAGGCCGTACAGGCCGTACCATCCGTACATAGGACATCAACCATGTTAATCAGAGTTGAGACATTTGAGGTAAAGACACAAAGGAGTTGAGAACATAAAGAGAGCAAAGAGGTGAAGAGGAGGAATGGGTTGATCATCCGTACAAGGCCGTACAAGTGATCATCCGTACAAGGTAAAAGGGATCAAGTAACTATCCAAGTAACTCCCATGTACTGAGCTTAAGTTACACTCGGCCAAGACCTTATCCGAACGTTGAGAGGATAAGGGAGACGCGGCTTGACAGCTAGGACAGGCTGGCAAGAGCTGGAAAGGAAGAGCATCTAGTCTTGGATCAAGAAGATGCTCCAAACGTGTGAAGACACTCATTGGCCGGTTCAAATTAAAGCTTAGGCTCCTCTTTGACTCTACATGCTTACTTAGCTTTATGATTTCGAAAACCCTAAGTGTATGGACCTATATATATGTAATCTCATCTCTTAATAAAGATTAGACAGTTCTAAACAATCTTTCTCTTTACTCATTTCATCATGATTCTCCATTAGTCTCTAATCAGTTTCGTAATCTCTTATTCTCTTCCTTAATCCTATTCTAAACTCAGATTAATCTTTATATTCCTAAAAGTCATATGGTATCAGAGCCAGGTTGATTACAATCTGAGTTCGTGAGTGATTCTCTTAAGGATTCAAGTTTGAAACTTTAAGAGAACAAGTGAGTGTGTTTGAGAGTTTCTTGAGAGTTCAAAAGCTCAAGGTGTTTTGTGTGTGTCTTGGTGGTCCGTGGGAGGTTCATTTGAAGACTCAAGAGTGAATCTGTGTTCTAGAGAGCAGCGTGGGTTCTCAGTTCAAGATCTAACCGGTTGTTCAAGTTTAAACGTCAAGCTGTTCAAGATGGAGAGTGGCATGAAGATGAAGGTCGCGGTGACATTCAAAGGAACCAACTACCTAGTCTGGTCTAGGATGGTGAAGACTGCTGTGGGAAGCAAGGGTTTGTGGAAGCATATCACATCTGGTGAGGCTCCAAAGGTGATTACTCAGGGGGGTGAAACGGAGAGTCCCGAGGAGAGTGTTGTAGAGAAGTGGCAACAAGAAGACATGATGGTGATGTCTGTCCTTCATGCCTCTTTGGAGCCGGCTATACTAGATGCTTATAGCTACTGTGAGACAGCCAAGGAGCTGTGGGATACTCTACAGAAAGTGTATGGAAACACTTCTAACCTGAACCGAGTGTTTGAAGTCAAGAAGGCAATCAATGGGTTAACTCAAGATGACACGGAGTTCACTAAGCACTTGGGGAGGTTCAGGTCTCTTTGGTCTGAGTTGGAGATGCTGAGGCCAAGCACGGTTGATCCAGAGCTTCTAAATGAGAGACGCGAGCAGGACAAGGTCTTTGGGTTGCTGCTCACGTTGAATGCAAGCTACAGTGGTCTTATCCAGCACATGCTATGGTCTGAGAAGCTGCCTGACCTTGAAGAGGTGTGTGCTAAGATACAGAAGGAGCAGGGCTCAATGGGTTTGTTTGGAGGCAAGGGAGACTTATCTCTTGCAAACGCTGTGCAACCTGACCGGGAAGAGCCTCCACAAGCTAACAAAGCTGGTTACAACAAGTATGAGGATAGGAAGTTCAATGGGAATTGTGATCACTGCAAGAAGCATGGACACAAGAAGAGTCAGTGCTGGATACTCCATCCCCACTTGAAGCCGGCTAAGTTCATGAAGGAGAGAGAGGCAAAAGCTCACATGACTGAAGGATCAAGCGGAGCAGGGCCATCCAACCGTGGAGCTGAAGTGGAGAACCGTGAAGGAGATGGAAAGGCTTTGGTGACCTACACTGGAGCTATCAACCCCCGAGGCAATGATCAAGACTTCATCAGGAGATCCGAGATGGATGCACTCATCAAAATGCTCAAGGATAATGGTAACATTCATGGGTATTCATTTGGTGCTTCTATGATTGCTAGAACTATAGAAATGACTCCTAATGTGGCTGAGATTGCTAGGATTGATAGTAAGACTGGAATTGAGCATTGCATTGATAGAAATGCTAGGATGAATGCATATAGATCACAGATTAGCATCTGCCATAGTGCTAGCAATACATCCAAACCATTGATTATAGATTCAGGTGCATCTCATCATATGATTAGTGACACCAACCTGATTAAAGATATAGAACCTACTAATGGATGTGTGATGATTGCAAATGGGGATAAGATACCTATTAAGGGAATAGGAAACTTAAAGCTATTTGATAAGAACACTAGAGCTTTTTACATTCCGGAATTCACATCAAACCTACTTTCAGTTAAGAAATGCACTACTGATTTGAATTGCAATGTTATATTCAGTCCTAATGATGTGAAGTTTCAGGATATTGAGAGCAGCCAATTGATTGGAAAAGGAGTTACAAAGGGAGACTTATACATGCTTGAGAAGCTTGATCCTGTTTCCAATTATAACTGCTCATTTACTTCTGCTTCTAGTTTGAATAAAAATGCATTGTGGCATGCTAGACTAGGTCATCCCCATGAGAGGGCTTTAAACTTGATGTTACCAGGTGTGGTTTTTGAAAATAATAAGTGTGAAGCTTGCATTTTAGGCAAGCATTGTAAGAATGTGTTTCCAAGAACATCTACTGTTTATGAAAATTGCTTTGATTTGATTCATACTGATGTGTGGACTGCACCTAGTTTTTCTAGAGATAATCATAAGTATTTTGTCACATTCATTGATGAAAAATCTAAATACACCTGGTTAACACTCATTCCATCAAAAGATAGGGTGATAGATGCATTCAAGAACTTTCAAGCTTATGTGACTAACCATTATCATGCTAGGATTAAAATTTTGAGATCAGATAATGGAGGAGAGTACACAAGCTATGCGTTCAAGAGTCATCTAGATCACCATGGAATCCTTCATCAAACAAGCTGTCCCTACACACCACAACAGAATGGTGTAGCTGAGAGGAAGAACAGGCACTTGATGGAAGTGGCTCGGTCACTGATGTTCCAAGCTAATGTACCTAAGAGATTCTGGAGTGATGCTGTATCCACTGCGTGCTACCTAATCAACAGGATGCCTACAAAGGTGTTGAAGGATCAAGCACCATTTGAAGTTCTGAACAAGCGCAAGCCATCCTTGGAATACATGAGAGTGTTTGGATGCTTATGCTATGTTCTAGTACCAGGAGAGTTGAGGAACAAGCTAGAAGCAAGGAGCAGAAAGGCAATGTTCATTGGCTACTCAACAACTCAAAAAGGATATAAGTGTTATGATCCAGAAGCTAGAAGGGTACTTGTATCTAGAGATGTGAAGTTCATTGAAGAAAGAGGATACTATGAGGAGAAGAATCAAGAAGATTTGAAGGATCTCACATCAGATAAGGCTGGAGTCTTAAGAATCATTTTGGAAGGTCTCGGTATCAAGATGAACCAGGATCAATCCACAAGAAGTGGAAGACAAGAAGAGAGCTCAACTGCACCAAGTGGAGCTGCTCAAACACCTCACCTTGATCATGAGGGGGGAAGTGAACCTGAAACTCAAGAAAATGGCCAAGAAGGAGTCGGCTTGAGTGAGGAAGGAGAGTTCAACTCAGGTTCTCATCATCAAGGTGAGCAAGACCAAGGAGAGGAAGAACATCAGAGTGAAGCACAAGAACCGCATACACAAGCTGAGCCGGTTCAAGAGCAAGAACAACCTGTATTGAGGAGGAGCACAAGGCTGAGAAAGGATCCTTCCTCTTGGGTAAACACGCGAGTGTACTACAATGCCCAAGCTGTGGAGCATCCTTCTCAAGTTGTGTGTTCCTTTGCTCAATACCCTGAAGAACATTGTGCCTTCATGGTTAACTTGGATGAGAACTACATCCCAAGAAGCTATGAAGAAGCAATCATGGATAAAGAATGGAAGGAGTCAGTTGGAGCTGAGGCAGGAGCTATGATCAAGAATGATACATGGTATGAGAGTGAGTTACCAAAAGGGAAGAAGGCTGTGACTAGTAGATGGATCTTCACAATCAAGTATAAGGCTGATGGAACAATTGAGAGGAAGAAGTCAAGACTGGTTGCAAGAGGTTTCACTCAAACTTATGGAGAGGATTACATTGAGACCTTTGCACCAGTAGCTAAACTGCACACAATCCGGATTGTATTAAGCTTGGCTGTGAATCTTGGATGGGGCTTATGGCAAATGGATGTGAAGAATGCATTTCTACAAGGAGAGCTGGAGGATGAAGTGTATATGCATCCACCTCCAGGCTTGGAACACTTAGTGAAGAGAGGGAATGTGTTGAGACTGAAGAAAGCTATCTATGGACTGAAGCAATCACCAAGAGCTTGGTACAACAAGCTGAGTACTACTCTGAATGGACGAGGCTTCAAGAAGTCTGAACTAGACCACACCCTCTTCACTCTCACTACTTCCTCAGGTATGATTGCACTCCTTGTGTATGTTGATGATATCATTATCACAGGAAGTGATAAGGAAGGTATCATAGCAACCAAGGAGTTCCTTAAATCCATGTTTGAGATTAAAGACTTGGGAGAAATGAAATACTTTCTTGGAATTGAGATATGTAGATCCAAGGAAGGTTTGTTCATGTCCCAAAGGAAGTATACACTTGATCTTTTGAAAGGTGCAGGTGCTTATGGAGGCAAGACAGCAAGGATGCCTATGGAGGATGGCTACAAAGTCCCACGAGAGGGGGAGATTGAAGACAGCAAACCTTATCAGGATCCTAAACTCTATAGAAAGCTAGTTGGCAAATTGATTTACCTTACCATAACTAGGCCTGACATTTGCTTTGCTGTGAATCAGGTGAGTCAACACATGCAAGTGCCTAAGGAACATCATTGGCGCATGGTGGAGAGGATCTTGATGTATCTCAACGGCTCACCTGATCAAGGAGTATGGATGGGTTGCAATGGGAGCACTGAAGTGGTTGGATACTGTGATGCGGATTGGGCTGGTGATAGAGCAGACAGGAGATCAACCACAGGCTATTGCACATTCATTGGAGGCAACTTGGTTACTTGGAAGAGTAAGAAGCAGAAGGTGGTGTCTTGCTCAAGTGCAGAAGCTGAGTATAGAGCTATGCTGAAGCTGACCAACGAGCTGGTGTGGATCAAGGGCATCTTGAAGCATTTGGAGATTGATCAAGCCACGCCAATGACAATGCATTGTGATAACCAAGCTGCCATCCACATTGCCTCCAACTCGGTGTTCCATGAGAGAACCAAGCACATTGAAGTGGATTGTCACAAGGTGAGGCAGATGATCATCTTAGGAGTCATCTTGCCATGCTACACAAGAAGTGAAGATCAGTTAGCGGATGTGTTCACCAAGGCTGCAAGACAGAAGACAATGGAGTCCATTCACATCAGGTTGGGCCTCATTGATCTTGGGAAGAGAAGGAGCTGATCCCCTTTGGCTGTGAGGTCTTTACTCTTTTTCCCTTATCAAGGTTTTATCCCAATGGGTTTTCCTTGGTAAGGTTTTTAATGAGGAAGATCTCATGGCTGTCCAAGCTTAGACTTTCACAAAGCTAAGCTTGAGGGGGAGTGTTAATCAGAGTTGAGACATTTGAGGTAAAGACACAAAGGAGTTGAGAACATAAAGAGAGCAAAGAGGTGAAGAGGAGGAATGGGTTGATCATCCGTACAAGGCCGTACAAGTGATCATCCGTACAAGGTAAAAGGGATCAAGTAACTATCCAAGTAACTCCCATGTACTGAGCTTAAGTTACACTCGGCCAAGACCTTATCCGAACGTTGAGAGGATAAGGGAGACGCGGCTTGACAGCTAGGACAGGCTGGCAAGAGCTGGAAAGGAAGAGCATCTAGTCTTGGATCAAGAAGATGCTCCAAACGTGTGAAGACACTCATTGGCCGGTTCAAATTAAAGCTTAGGCTCCTCTTTGACTCTACATGCTTACTTAGCTTTATGATTTCGAAAACCCTAAGTGTATGGACCTATATATATGTAATCTCATCTCTTAATAAAGATTAGACAGTTCTAAACAATCTTTCTCTTTACTCATTTCATCATGATTCTCCATTAGTCTCTAATCAGTTTCTTAAATCTCTTATTCTCTTCCTTAATCCTATTCTAAACTCAGATTAATCTTTATATTCCTAAAAGTCATAAACCAAACTCACCAAGGTAAAGATAAGTTACCAAGGTAACTTAGTGGAGAGGAGGATAAGCTTTGGAGTGGATAAGACCGCGGAGGAAGAAGGGATTAGGCGCGGACTGACAGTCTGGCATGGACTGGAAAGTAAACAGCATCTATGGGAAGATGCTAGATGCCTCACACACTTGGAGAAGCTCGATGGCCGGATTCAAATATAGGCTCCTCCTCCTTTTGACTTCACATGCTTTCCTTATCCTTTTGTGATCGAAACCCTAAGCTCTCCTTACTATATATTGTAACTCAAGATCATTAATAAAGATTAGACAGTTCTAAACAATCTTTCTCTTTACTCATTTCATCATGATTCTCCATTAGTCTCTAATCAGTTTCCTAAATCTCTTATTCTCTTCCTTAATCCTATTCTAAACTCAGATTAATCTTTATATTCCTAAAAGTCATAACTTTGTGCTTGATTTGGATACATAAAGTGGTGGAGAATCACCAGGAAGTTGAATAAATCTCATAGGAGTTGGGATGAAGAAGTTATCCCACTTTCAAATCAGGTGATTCCAGTTTCCCAGTTTGGGAATAGCACAGCTTCTTCGTCGTTCCAATCAAACCAGGATGAATCTCTTTGTGAGAAGCTTGATTTGGATACATAAAGTGGTGGAAATCACCAGGAAGTTGAATAAATCTCATAGGAGTTGGGATGAAGAAGTTATCCCACTTTCAAATCAGGTGATTCCAGTTTCCCAGTTTGGGAATGGACAGCTTCTTCGTCGTTCCAATCAAACCAGGATGAATCACTTTGTGAGAAGCTTGATTTGGATACATAAAGTGGTGGAGAATCACCAGGAAGTTGAATAAATCTCATAGGAGTTGGGATAAAGAAGTTATCCCACTTTCAAATCAGGTGATTCCAGTTTCCCAGTTTGGGAATAGCACAGCTTCTTCGTCGTTCCAATCAAACCAGGATGAATCACTTTGTGAGAAGCTTGATTTGGATACATAAAGTGGTGGAGAATCACCAGGAAGTTGAATAAATCTCATAGGAGTTGGGATGAAGAAGTTATCCCACTTTCAAATCAGGTGATTCCAGTTTCCCAGTTTGGGAATAGCACAGCTTCTTCGTCGTTCCAATCAAACCAGGATGAATCACTTTGTGAGAAGCTTGATTTGGATACATAAAGTGGTGGAGAATCACCAGGAAGTTGAATAAATCTCATAGGAGTTGGCATGAAGAAGTTATCCCACTTTCAAATCAGGTGATTCCAGTTTCCCAGTTTGGGAATAGCACAGCTTCTTCGTCGTTCCAATCAAACCAGGATGAATCACTTTGTAAGAAGCTTGATTTGGATACATAAAGTGGTGGAGAATCACCAGGAAGTTGAATAAATCTCATAGGAGTTGGGATGAAGAAGTTATCCCACTTTCAAATCAGGTGATTCCAGTTTCCCAGTTTGGGAATAGGACAGCTTCTTCGTCGTTCCAATCAAACCAGGATGAATCTCTTTGAGAAGCTTGATTTGGATACATAAAGTGGTGGAGAATCACCAGGAAGTTGAATAAATCTCATAGGAGTTGGGATGAAGAAGTTATCCCACTTTCAAATCAGGTGATTCCAGTTTCCCAGTTTGGGAATAGCACAGCTTCTTCGTCGTTCCAATCAAACCAGGATGAATCTCTTTGTGAGAAGCTTGATTTGGATACATAAAGTGGTGGAGAATCACCAGGAAGTTGAATAAATCTCATAGGAGTTGGCTGAAGAAGTTATCCCACTTTCAAATCAGGTGATTCCAGTTTCCCAGTTTGGGAATAGCACAGCTTCTTCGTCGTTCCAATCAAACCAGGATGAATCACTTTGTGAGAAGCTTGATTTGGATACATAAAGTGGTGGAGAATCACCAGGAAGTTGAATAAATCTCATAGGAGTTGGGATGAAGAAGTTATCCCACTTTCAAATCAGGTGATTCCAGTTTCCCAGTTTGGGAATAGCACAGCTTCTTCGTCGTTCCAATCAAACCAGGATGAATCACTTTGTGAGAAGCTTGATTTGGATACATAAAGTGGTGAGAATCACCAGGAAGTTGAATAAATCTCATAGGAGTTGGGATGAAGAAGTTATCCCACTTTCAAATCAGGTGATTCCAGTTTCCCAGTTTGGGAATAGGACAGCTTCTTCGTCGTTCCAATCAAACCAGGATGAATCACTTTGTGAGAAGCTTGATTTGGATACATAAAGTGGTGGAGAATCACCAGGAAGTTGAATAAATCTCATAGGAGTTGGGATGAAGAAGTTATCCCACTTTCAAATCAGGTGATTCCAGTTTCCCAGTTTGGGAATAGCACAGCTTCTTCGTCGTTCCAATCAAACCAGGATGAATCACTTTGTGAGAAGCTTGATTTGGATACATAAAGTGGTGGAGAATCACCAGGAAGTTGAATAAATCTCATAGGAGTTGGGATGAAGAAGTTATCCCACTTTCAAATCAGGTGATTCCAGTTTCCCAGTTTGGGAATAGCACAGCTTCTTCGTCGTTCCAATCAAACCAGGATGAATCACTTTGTGAGAAGCTTGATTTGGATACATAAAGTGGTGGAGAATCACCAGGAAGTTGAATAAATCTCATAGGAGTTGGGATGAAGAAGTTATCCCACTTTCAAATCAGGTGATTCCAGTTTCCCAGTTTGGGAATAGGACAGCTTCTTCGTCGTTCCAATCAAACCAGGATGAATCACTTTGTGAGAAGCTTGATTTGGATACATAAAGTGGTGGAGAATCACCAGGAAGTTGAATAAATCTCATAGGAGTTGGGATGAAGAAGTTATCCCACTTTCAAATCAGGTGATTCCAGTTTCCCAGTTTGGGAATAGGACAGCTTCTTCGTCGTTCCAATCAAACCACAATCAAACCAGGATGAATCACTTTGTGAGAAGCTTGATTTGGATACATAAAGTGGTGGAGAATCACCAGGAAGTTGAATAAATCTCATAGGAGTTGGATGAAGAAGTTATCCCACTTTCAAATCAGGTGATTCCAGTTTCCCAGTTTGGGAATAGCACAGCTTCTTCGTCGTTCCAATCAAACCAGGATGAATCACTTTGTGAGAAGCTTGATTTGGATACATAAAGTGGTGGAGAATCACCAGGAAGTTGAATAAATCTCATAGGAGTTGGGATGAAGAAGTTATCCCACTTTCAAATCAGGTGATTCCAGTTTCCCAGTTTGGGAATAGCACAGCTTCTTCGTCGTTCCAATCAAACCAGGATGAATCACTTTGTGAGAAGCTTGATTTGGATACATAAAGTGGTGGAGAATCACCAGGAAGTTGAATAAATCTCATAGGAGTTGGCTGAAGAAGTTATCCCACTTTCAAATCAGGTGATTCCAGTTTCCCAGTTTGGGAATAGCACAGCTTCTTCGTCGTTCCAATCAAACCAGGATGAATCACTTTGTGAGAAGCTTGATTTGGATACATAAAGTGGTGGAGAATCACCAGGAAGTTGAATAAATCTCATAGGAGTTGGGATGAAGAAGTTATCCCACTTTCAAATCAGGTGATTCCAGTTTCCCAGTTTGGGAATAGCACAGCTTCTTCGTCGTTCCAATCAAACCAGGATGAATCACTTTGTGAGAAGCTTGATTTGGATACATAAAGTGGTGGAGAATCACCAGGAAGTTGAATAAATCTCATAGGAGTTGGGATGAAGAAGTTATCCCACTTTCAAATCAGGTGATTCCAGTTTCCCAGTTTGGGAATAGCACAGCTTCTTCGTCGTTCCAATCAAACCAGGATGAATCACTTTGTGAGAAGCTTGATTTGGATACATAAAGTGGTGGAGAATCACCAGGAAGTTGAATAAATCTCATAGGAGTTGGGATGAAGAAGTTATCCCACTTTCAAATCAGGTGATTCCAGTTTCCCAGTTTGGGAATAGCACAGCTTCTTCGTCGTTCCAATCAAACCAGGATGAATCACTTTGTGCTTCATTTGGATACATAAAGTGGTGGAGAATCACCAGGAAGTTGAATAAATCTCATAGGAGTTGGGATGAAGAAGTTATCCCACTTTCAAATCAGGTGATTCCAGTTTCCCAGTTTGGGAATAGCACAGCTTCTTCGTCGTTCCAATCAAACCAGGATGAATCACTTTGTGAGAAGCTTGATTTGGATACATAAAGTGGTGGAGAATCACCAGGAAGTTGAATAAATCTCATAGGAGTTGGGATGAAGAAGTTATCCCACTTTCAAATCAGGTGATTCCAGTTTCCCAGTTTGGGAATAGGACAGCTTCTTCGTCGTTCCAATCAAACCAGGATGAATCACTTTGTGAGAAGCTTGATTTGGATACATAAAGTGGTGGAGAATCACCAGGAAGTTGAATAAATCTCATAGGAGTTGGGATGAAGAAGTTATCCCACTTTCAAATCAGGTGATTCCAGTTTCCCAGTTTGGGAATAGGACAGCTTCTTCGTCGTTCCAATCAAACCAGGATGAATCACTTTGTGAGAAGCTTGATTTGGATACATAAAGTGGTGGAGAATCACCAGGAAGTTGAATAAATCTCATAGGAGTTGGCAGAAGAAGTTATCCCACTTTCAAATCAGGTGATTCCAGTTTCCCAGTTTGGGAATAGCACAGCTTCTTCGTCGTTCCAATCAAACCAGGATGAATCACTTTGTGAGAAGCTTGATTTGGATACATAAAGTGGTGGAGAATCACCAGGAAGTTGAATAAATCTCATAGGAGTTGGGATGAAGAAGTTATCCCACTTTCAAATCAGGTGATTCCAGTTTCCCAGTTTGGGAATAGCACAGCTTCTTCGTCGTTCCAATCAAACCAGGATGAATCTCTTTGTGAGAAGCTTGATTTGGATACATAAAGTGGTGGAGAATCACCAGGAAGTTGAATAAATCTCATAGGAGTTGGCTAGAAGAAGTTATCCCACTTTCAAATCAGGTGATTCCAGTTTCCCAGTTTGGGAATAGCACAGCTTCTTCGTCGTTCCAATCAAACCAGGATGAATCACTTTGTGAGAAGCTTGATTTGGATACATAAAGTGGTGAGAATCACCAGGAAGTTGAATAAATCTCATAGGAGTTGGGATGAAGAAGTTATCCCACTTTCAAATCAGGTGATTCCAGTTTCCCAGTTTGGGAATAGCACAGCTTCTTCGTCGTTCCAATCAAACCAGGATGAATCACTTTGTGAGAAGCTTGATTTGGATACATAAAGTGGTGGAGAATCACCAGGAAGTTGAATAAATCTCATAGGAGTTGGGATGAAGAAGTTATCCCACTTTCAAATCAGGTGATTCCAGTTTCCCAGTTTGGGAATAGCACAGCTTCTTCGTCGTTCCAATCAAACCAGGATGAATCACTTTGTGAGAAGCTTGATTTGGATACATAAAGTGGTGGAGAATCACCAGGAAGTTGAATAAATCTCATAGGAGTTGGGATGAAGAAGTTATCCCACTTTCAAATCAGGTGATTCCAGTTTCCCAGTTTGGGAATAGCACAGCTTCTTCGTCGTTCCAATCAAACCAGGATGAATCACTTTGTGAGAAGCTTGATTTGGATACATAAAGTGGTGGAGAATCACCAGGAAGTTGAATAAATCTCATAGGAGTTGGGATGAAGAAGTTATCCCACTTTCAAATCAGGTGATTCCAGTTTCCCAGTTTGGGAATAGGACAGCTTCTTCGTCGTTCCAATCAAACCAGGATGAATCACTTTGTGAGAAGCTTGATTTGGATACATAAAGTAGTGGAGAATCACCAGGAAGTTGAATAAATCTCATAGGAGTTGGGATGAAGAAGTTATCCCACTTTCAAATCAGGTGATTCCAGTTTCCCAGTTTGGGAATGGACAGCTTCTTCGTCGTTCCAATCAAACCAGGATGCAATCAAACCAGGATGAATCACTTTGTGAGAAGCTTGATTTGGATACATAAAGTGGTGGAGAATCACCAGGAATTTGAATAAATCTCATAGGAGTTGGCTAGAAGAAGTTATCCCACTTTCAAATCAGGTGATTCCTATGAGATTTGAGAGCTCTGGCTGTGTATGTGTATGAGAAGCCATTAGAGGCAAAGAATAAGGTCTTGAACTAGTTGAATAAGAGGTCTGATGAAACTAGTATGAACTTGAATCAGAAACAAAGAGACTTAGAGAGATTAAGAGATTAGAGACTAAGAAAGGGGTAGATTAAGGGAATCTGATCAAGAACACACTTTTATATTTATGAAGGAGATGGGAAAACCCCATACTCTCTTAAGAGAGCTAGACACGCCCATAAGGGTCTTTATATAGGTTTTACACTCTTGCAAACTCATAAACCTATATCTAATGGATAGAAATAACTTAAGAGGAATGGATGGTGAGGATGAGTTGGTCTTGTTGTAATCTGAGTGATGTGTGCTGATTGGATGAGCTAAGTTGGCTCACTTTAATTCAAACAAGGCTGTGCTTTGATTGGTTCTTCTTAGGCTCCTTTGTATCTGTCCATAGATCAGTCTAGGTGCATGGTCGTGGCTGCCTTCCTCTTTACAGCAACAGCCAGCCTGTCCATGCCCCAAAGTAACCAATCAGCTCCACACAGCATCTTCTTGATTCCCTTTGACTAGATTCAAACCTTGGTGCCTTATCCATATACTATGCACACTCTTCACATCCTGAATAGTGACCCAAATAGTGAATAGTCAACCTGAATAGTGACTAGTGATTCACTATTCACTTTTACACCAACTTGCCCAAACTTCTCCAATCTTACTGTGGTAACTCTCCAAAGTTACTGTGGTAACTTTGGAGTTACTGTCTGACCCAAATCTTCTCTAAATGGTGTCTAAGTCCCTCCTGGACTTAACCCTATCTTTGCACACTCATCAGACCACTTCTGAAGCCTTAAGACTCTCCCAAAGCCTTAACATACAATCTCTGAAGATCTTGCCATGTCTTTGCACAAGCACCAACTCAACTCATCACTTTTGCTTCTCCACTTCTTCTCTTCAAGTTAACACTCCCCCTCAAGCTTGACTCTAGCTGATCCTAAGTCAAGCTTGGAACCTTGAAGAACTTCCTCATTAAAAACCTCACCAAGGAAAACCCTTTGGGACAAAACCTTGATGAGGGAAAAAGAGTAAAGTCTCCAAGGCCTAGGGATTGGCCAGTGAGTCTTTGTGCCTTACCAACAATGTAAGGGACACAAAGACTCTGGATCATGGCCTCTACAATCATCCCACGCCTTGTACTCTCCTTACTGCCTAATCTTGGTCTCTCCCCCTTTCACCTAACCTCTTGTTAGGTTGAAGTGCTCGGACACACCAGATCAGCCTCTTCTTGGAGATACAACTTCTCTTACTGAGTCTTGGCTGCTTCTTCTTCTTATAGAGTCGCCACCTTGTTGCTTGAGCTACATGAGGATGCTTCAGCCACTCTCCAATCACCTCAACACTTGAAGCCGCCTTGGACATTGCTTCTTCATCCTTCATCATACTTCTCAACAGGTTGCTTCCTCTTCTAGAATAACCACCAAGCTCTCTTGGATCATGTAAGCTTCAACACTCCCCCTCAAGCTTGAGACTCTCACAGGAACAAGCTTGAATGGATTGCTTCATGATCCTCACACACACACCATTGCCGCTTCTCTTCTGATCTTGCCATCTTCATGGAATGCTTGTGGAAGCTTCAGCTATCTCTCCAATCACTTCACACTAGAAGCCGCCTTGATAGAGTTGCCTTCATCTTCTCACAGCCAAGAGTACTCTGTCTTAGTTTGAGTACTCTCTTGAATAGACTCGCCACAGCCTAAGCCCGGATGGCTCCTTCTTCAGATGGTTGCAATGGACTTCTTGGATCGCTTGGAAGCTCACTAAACTCCCCTCCTCAAGCTTGGATTGAGTATAGGTCCAAGCTTGCAAGTGAGCTTCAGTGAGACTTCACACCAGTGGCGCATCACCACTTCTTTCTCAACTCTCCATTGCTCCACACAATGGGAAAGTCTTCCTCTTTCAACTCGGATGGATGGTGAACCAAGAACACCTCTTGTGAACCTGAAACATCACTCAAACTCCAGCAAAGATAAGACACAAGTGCATTGGGTCAACCCTTGATGCATCATCAAGTTTGAACACCAATGTCTTTAAGCAATGCAACAGATTAAACTAGACATTTTCAAGTTCTAATCTTTGCAAGCAAACTCTCTAAGCACTAGCATGATCCTAACAGATTCAATACAAGCTACTTAGGCAATTTTTAAAGCTTCTTTACTCAGCATTTAGACATGAATCTAATGCTTCAATGTAAGACAGCCATTTGACAGTATGCACTAACCTTAATCAGTTTTAATTCATGAATGCAACAATACAATCCATCACACATTCATTTATAACTTAGGCTAAGCATTACTATCATCACTTAACATCAGACAATGCATTACTTTCAATCTGTTTTCAGTTCATGAGCTTCAAACAATATCATTTCACATTTAGCAAACTCATTACTTAACAGGAGCAAGCATTTTACTCTTTAAACACTAAACAAGCCTTTAAAGCATCCTGGGACAGATTCAACTAATTATATTTAGCAATCACACATTATCCTCAGGTTTTTCAATCAATACACATCACAATAACCAGGCAATAACACAACACAAGCTCATTATCAAGAAGGGATAGAATCGCTTACACAAGGAACCAGGTTGGTTCCTTAAGCCTCCAAAGGCAATCTGGCCATGATTTGGTTGGATTTAGGAGTCTGGATCGTCACCCACCTCCTTCTCCTTCAGTCCATGGCCTCCTTCTTGTTTCTCACACCCAAAGACCCCTCCTTTCTTCATACTTCAAACCGGCTTCTCTTAGCTCTTGGACAAGGAGCTTTGGCTTGAGGTTCATGACGCCTCTCCATCCTCCTCTGCTTCCAAAGAGACACTCTCCATCAGGTAAAGACAGGCACGGTTGAGAGATAAGGAGAACACTCCATGCTTCAAGCTTCTTTCTTCTTCAAGAACTGAACTTGGCTGGTAATGTCTTCAAGGGTTTGATTTGAGCTGAGATGAGAGCTGTGGATTTGCGGAAGCTCAGCTCAGGTTCTGATGAACCTGGCTCTGATACCATATGAGATTTGAGAGCTCTGGCTGTGTATGTGTATGAGAAGCCATTAGAGGCAAAGAATAAGGTCTTGAACTAGTTGAATAAGAGGTCTGATGAAACTAGTATGAACTTGAATCAGAAACAAAGAGACTTAGAGAGATTAAGAGATTAGAGACTAAGAAAGGGGTAGATTAAGGGAATCTGATCAAGAACACACTTTTATATTTATGAAGGAGATGGGGAAAACCCCATACTCTCTTAAGAGAGCTAGACAACGCCCATAAGGGTCTTTATATAGGTTTTACACTCTTGCAAACTCATAAACCTATATCTAATGGATAGAAATAACTTAAGAGGAATGGATGGTGAGGATGAGTTGGTCTTGTTGTAATCTGAGTGATGTGTGCTGATTGGATAAGCTAAGTGGCTCACTTTAATTCAAACAAGGCTGTGCTTTGATTGGTTCTTCTTAGGCTCCTTTGTATCTGTCCATAGATCAGTCTAGGTGCATGGTCGTGGCTGCCTTCCTCTTTACAGCAACAGCCAGCCTGTCCATGCCCCAAAGTAACCAATCAGCTCCACACAGCATCTTCTTGATTCCTTTGACTAGATTCAAACCTTGGTGCCTTATCCATATACTATGCACACTCTTCACATCCTGAATAGTGACCCAAATAGTGAATAGTCAACCTGAATAGTGACTAGTGATTCACTATTCACTTTTACACCAACTTGCCCAAACTTCTCCAATCTTACTGTGGTAACTCTCCAAAGTTACTGTGGTAACTTTGGAGTTACTGTCTGACCCAAATCTTCTCTAAATGGTGTCTAAGTCCCTCCTGGACTTAACCCTATCTTTGCACACTCATCAGACCACTTCTGAAGCCTTAAGACTCTCCCAAAGCCTTAACATACAATCTCTGAAGATCTTGCCATGTCTTTGCACAAGCACCAACTCAACTCATCACTTTTGCTTCTCCACTTCTTCTCTTCAAGTTAACAATTCCATGCCCAGTTTGGGATAGCACAGCTTTTCGTCTTCCAATCAAACCAGGATGAAATCACTTTGTGAGAAGCTTTATTTGGATACATAAAGTGCTGGAGAATCACCAGAAGTTGAATAAATCTCATAGGAGTTGGGATGAAGAAGTTATCCCACTTCAAATCAGGTGCTTCCTTTGTCCCATTTTAGGGAATTGGGACCGCTTCTTTCTTCGTCGTCCAATCAAACCAAGATGAATCTCTTTGGGAGAAACTTGATTTGATACTAAAAGTGGTGGGAGAATCACCAGAAGTTGAAATAAATCTCATAGGAGTTGGCCTAGAAGAAGTGTATAATCACTTTCAAATCACAGGTATGATTCTAAGTGCCCAGTTTGGGAAGACAACAGCTTCTTCGTCGTTCCAATCAAAACCAGGATGAATCACTTTTGTGCGAAGCT